>NW_019397483.1:28929-68038 GCF_000591075.1 Eurytemora carolleeae | reverse complement strand
TAAGTTCAATTAGAGTCTAGTGTCTAGGGTCTAATGTCTAGAGTCTAGTGTTTACAGTCTAGTGTCTAGAGTCTAGTGTCTATAGTCTCGTGTATAGTGTCTAGTCTGTAGTCTCTGTTTCTCTAGTGTACTGTCCAATATCTAGTGTCTAGTGTTCATAAGTGGCTTGTGTGTAGTGTCTAGAGTCTATTCTATTATATATTAGCATATTGGTTGTCAAATGCTATGTGTTTTGTGTACATACATTTAATTTTCACTTTAAAGTAAAATAACAAAAAGTAATAGTTTTACACACTAATTAAATTATATTGTACACTAATAAAACATGAGGGTACTGTTATAAACCAAACACACAATACTGAAATACAGGGTGTCCCATGAAACATAACAGTTTGTGAATAGTTTGAAATGTCTTCTTCCATGATTTTTAAGTCTTCTGATAGTAAAGAGACTAATGAAAAATAGTATATGACAGTCGTATTATAATAAAATTGATTTCAAAGTAAAAAATATTTTAATAACAGACTTTTTAACTAAATAAACTGCACAAAAGTCTTCAATATCTAATACATTATATGAAAGAAGACATTCAAAACTATTCAACAACTGTCATGTTTCGTGGGACACCCTGTATAATAATCTAAAGGAAATAAAATTTTGCTACAAACTCAAATGTTTAAACCTAATGTCGTAGACCTTTGATTTGTTTTAAATATTTGTAATATCTAAGGTTTACACCATCTGTTGAAATATTTATAATATCTAATTGGTTTACACCATCTGTTGAAATATTTGTAATATCTAAGGTTTACACCATCTGTTGAAATATTTGTAATATCTAAGGTTTACACCATCTGTTGAGAGGAACCCTGAAACTGCTTCCTCTCAATACACCATCAGAGGCTAAATTTAATGAATGCCTGCGACCTCTTCAAATTTGAATCATCGATTTAAATCCTTACTTGAACCAGCAATAGGAAGTTCAGCGATGAAGCTCAAAGTCATTGAATACGGTCAAAGGGTACTAGAGAAAATTAGAGTTTTCGGGAACACTCTATATTTTACCTAATAAAGTTTCATTTTCAGACACTCCATACACTCTGTCCTTTCGGTCCTTACAAACAGGGGCATCTATTCAAAAAAAGAAAAAAATTAGAAAATACAGAAAAATTGTCATTTGCAATTAATAAACAAAAAAATGTCAGAGGGTAGAACAAAGGTCGGGGTTTTGTTTTGATAAAAAAGCCAACATCATCCTTGCACCGGTTCCAAAGTTTTCATAAATTTATTTTCAAAAAAGTTTTGATTTTTTTAATATAATGTTCATCAAGGTTTAAGTCTTTTTCTGTGTAAATGTATGCCAGAAAAAAAATCATCATAAATCAAGACTAGTTTGCATAATTTCCTCCTCGAAACAGGGATTGTAGAAACGTTAAATTCGTTTGTCATGGTATAAAAAAACTAGTTTATTTTAGCCTTAAATTAAACAATTCAGTGGTTTACGACGCATCTTTTGATCAACATGTTTTGAAAGACAAAAAATGTAATCGTTAATAACTGACTGAATTAGCTTAGACTTTTTAAATTTTTTTTTGTAAATGTTGTTTCTGATTGCTATTGTATCATTATTATTGGTGCAAAACGGATTTGATATTTTCGATAAAAAAGTTTTACTCTAAATATTGAATATTTAAATAGATAAACATATGTATTCATAAAAAAAAATGAAAAGATTTAAGAAAAAACGTTCCTACTGTTGATTCAGATATAATAAATAATTTTCTATGCATTGTAGTAATTAATCACAATGAGGATAATTGATACAGTGCACAGTAGAGAAGGGTATCTCAAAAAAAGCACCCTGAATTAAAATCACCTTAGTAAGAACAAATTCAAAAAATGTAAGTTTTTGGAAGACGATGCCTGGCCGCGTTAAACAAGTTCCACAAGATTCAACAGAATGAGATAGAACGGATACGGGGCATAGTACTGAAAAACATCTACACGTGTGATATCGATATTGACTCTAGTTCTGAACCCTCTAGTAATAAGTTATAAGAAATATATAAACTGGAAGTTATTTATGCGTTTTTATTAGAGTCTGACTCACGTCCTCTATAAGTTTTGAGTTTTCCAAGATTTAACGAGAAGAAAAAAAGGGAATTAGTTTTTTTTACAGCAGCATGGTATGATCAAAATTTTTCAAAAAAAAACAATTGTACATTCGTTATAATTTTTAGGACAAAAAGAGTTTAGTTATAATGCTTTTTTTTCTTGATCAAATTTCGGAAAAGGGGAAAAATTGGTTAAATGTTATCTTTCATTAATACAGAGTTTTCAGCTAACTGTATTATAGTGAATTGAACGTGAACAGTAAACAACTCCTGTTAAAATCTAAAGTTGAAGTTAGAAAGTCCAACTTCTTAATGGATTCCTAGAAATTTCTTCTTGAGAAGGAAGACTGCAGTAGAGTTTCATTTCTAGGTTTGGACCATTTAGGTAATGTTATTAATGTCATAGTTTTACTGCAAACGTTAAGTACCAAAACCTTTTTGGAAAAGTATTAAACTTTTTAACCCTGTCACATTTACACTGCATCTACTTTGGTATCAATTGCATATAGTATTAAACTCAGTAGTTTCTAACTTTCTTAACTTTTTGATAACTTGCACGGAAACCTATTGATAACTTGCACGGAAACTTAAAAATAACTTGCACGGAAACTTGTTGATAACTTGCACGGAAACTTGTTGATAACTTGCACGGAAACTTATTAATAACTTGCACGGAAACTTATTAATAACTTGCACGGAAACTTATTGATAACTCGCACGGAAACTTATTGATAACTTGCACGGAAACTTATTAATAACTTGCACGGAAACTTTTGATAACTTGCACGGAAAGTTATAGATAACTTGCACGGAAACTTATTGATAACTTACACGGAAACTTATTGATAACTTAAACGGAAACTTATTAATAACTTGCACGGAAACTTATACATAACTTGCACGGAAACTTATAGATAACTTACACGGAAACTTATTGATAACTTACACGGAAAATTATTGATAACTTGCACGGAAACTTATTGATAACTTACACGGAAACTTATTGATAACTTGCACGGAAACTTATTAATAACTTGCACGGAAACTTATACATAACTTGCACGGATTATTGATAACTTGCACGGAAACTTATTGATAACTTACACGGAAACTTATTGATAACTTGCAGGGAAACTTATTTATAACTTGCACGGAAACTTATTGATAACTTGCACGGAAACTTATTGATAACTTGCACAGAAACTTATTGACAACTTGCGCGGAAACTTATTGATAACTTTCATGGAAACTTATTGATAACTTGCATGGAAACTTATTGATAACTTGCATGGAAACGCAGCTTTGCCTAAACACTTAACTATAAATCCTAGTTGATGGCTTAAGATTTTAACACTTTTTAACTCACGATATCTTTTATTGCGACCTTATACTACAAAATGATAATTCATTTATCGTTAATTTTGAATGACAGGTTATCTAGAATTAAATGCCAAAATTCGTCATATTTGATAAAGCTAAAAGCTAACCATTATTTGGGTTATTTTTGTGTTATACGAGATAAAGAGTGTTAAAACAAACACTTCACACTTTTTCTTTCAAAGGCTGAATTATTATCCAATCAAATTAATATCAAAATGTCTCTTAGAGTTTAGGCCAACATTGTAATAAGATTTATACAATCCTGCTCTGAATGACGGCTCTTTTTCTTTTGGGGATGAAACTGATCTGCCTAGCTAAGGGCAAAATGCCAAAACAAAAAAATAAAAAATGCAGTTTTGAAATGTTTCAATCTTGACAGATATGTTGTGCTCAAAACAGAAAAAAGTTAATAAAACGTTTAAAGCTTTTGCCCCATCTGCACTTTAATATATAATAAATATTTGATACTCACACATAACATTAAGCTGAATAGGTTCACTGTGTCCATCTCCTTCAACATTACTAGCATGGCATCTATACTCTCCTCCTTGTTCACGTTGGACCTAGGATAAAGCACCCTTGCTAAACTGTCTAGGACAGAGAATCCTTGTTTCAACTGTCTAGGATAAAGCATCCTTGTTTCAACTGTCTAGGATAGAGCATCCTTGTTTCAACTGTCTAGGTCTAATGGTGGATGTCAAAGTCTACTACAGTCAACGAGAATACATTGCTTTTGTTGAATCAATATGTATTCATAAGTTCAATTAATGCATTCCTGAAAATGTTTTGAATATTTGAGTGCTGACTAATTATCTACTTGTAAATGCACAATGAATGTATTCTTAGTTGAGTTTTCGATATTTATACTTTGTTTCAACAAATACGATCAAAACAAAATTATCAAACAATATGTTTTTAATTTAATTTAATTTTTAATAATAAATTTTCTTTTGTGTTATATTTTAAGCTGAACCATCATGCAATTTTATTTTGTATTTTGTGTTTGAAAATAAATACTATAACTATAACTATATTCAGAGCCAACAGAGATTACAACGGCGGTAGCGTTTATCTATCTATCTATAGATTCAGAGCTGAAAACTTTAGAATGTGATATCCTTATTCCCGATCTGTTAATTAATCTGGAGATTAAATTCATGAGAAGAACAAGCAATATTTAATCTGGAGATTAAGAAAAAGAGTGGATTAAGCATTAATCCCGATATCCACCATTCAAAAGTTCCCAGCTCAGATCTCAAAATTAAATTATAGATCGACATGTTAAATGGACTGTTATAGTCGTAATATCCAATTGACCACATTTTACAAAGAGACAAGACGAATTCACAACGGTTCCTTTTTAAATTTTTGGCTAGTCATCGATTGACTGATATATGCTATAAAAATGACTTTGGATCAATCCAGCTAGCTAGCAGCGACCATTCTAAAAATTTTCACAATTCAATATGAGGTCATTCTCATTGTTACTTTGAAACAGGTTTAAAGGATACTGTTGTAAATCGGAATCTATTAATGATGGGTTGCTTAATTTATGTTAACATTACCATAATTTCTCTAATTTTGTAATGACTTCAATATTAATAATCTCAATAAAATGACCCGCTCTTTTAAAGCACGAATACAAAGATATCTAAATTAGCGTTAAAATTAACTTGCAAACAATACGAAGTGAATTGTCATTTTCAGCATAATAAAAAATCAGGGTTAGATATCCTCTCATTTCTCTTCAAATTAAAAAGAAAACTTGACCAATGTATAAAAATCAAAAGCTAACTTTAATAATTTTCATTTTTTTTTTACATTTTTCTTTGAGACCCGGCCCACGCGAGAACTTATGTATTTTCGGGATCAAGAATTGATCTTTATCTTGCGCAGACTTATGGATTAATTTAATTGATATGTGCCCTGCAAGGGTTAACGTAAATAACCGGATAAAATTCAAAAGTGCCAATATATGTACAGTTTAACACAGTACTTTGGAGCCAATAAAAGAATTAATAAAATGTTGTATTGACAATTTTTCAATAGGTTTTTTATTTAACTCTATACAAAAATGTGGACCAAAACAATGTCCATGAATATGCAGGAACAGTTTAATATAATTATTTAATCAAAAAACAAGATATCCGCAGAATTCCATTATCAGTTAAATTAAGAATAGGACATTTTATAAATTCTTTCGATGTCTCCGAAGAACTGGATTAAGCAGTAGTATATTAAGATCAAGATTAACGATACTTCATACATAAGTTTCAACTCTTCAAACCTTATCATAACATATGTCACTGAAAACCTAAGTTCATTACCGGGCTTACTTTTAAGCAGAGCTAGAGAAAATTGTACAGTACACTCTCCACTAAAACCCTTTCATTTTTCGGCCAGTGTACTGCAAATCACTGCAGTACACAAAGAAAGCTAAGCTGAGGGTGAGTATTAAATAATTGAACGAAGACGACTTCAATTCCTCCTTATTCCGGTAATTATTTCACAAAATTATAAAATATTAAAATATATAAAATGAATAATATTTACCCCTGTAAACCTAATTTTATTTCAAATGAATGAGTTGTTCATCAAGGTAATTTGCCAGTCATTTTGCCAACTTTGTTTTCCCACGCAATATCTTCAAAAGGGACTAATCATGATTTTCAATTGTTTTGAGGTTTGCAATTGTTTAGAGGTTAGAAATGGTTTGAAGGGGGTAGGGCGAAGGATCTTGCTTCGCGCTAAAAGGGGCTGTACTCGTAGTTGTGTGTAACCCTCCTAGCAAAGAGGTCAATGCCTGATTTACAATGGTACCATTAAAACCTTTGACTAAATATTTTACATTAAAAGAGGTTTATACAAACATTAAAAAAATATTTACTTTCTGTCCATTCTACTTAGTGAATATTAATATTTTTAAACAGCTTCAAAATAAAGGGTTCACATTTAAAAGATTAGGCACTACCATCTTTTTATGAAGAGTTTCTTGAAATTACGCATACAGTCCGTTTAAAGGCAGTTTTTTAAGCATATAAAGAACAAAAACGCTATTACCAGAACAATCTTGTATCTTATATTTATCATTTCTTAAAAATAAAAATCAACAACATATTATAAACATGTTTCCACAGTTCATAATTCATTATGACATTTTACATTTGGAAACACACAATTAGAAAATCCATTATAACATAAAAGTATTATAAAATGCATGAATTCTTTAACAAAAGTATTATATTCTAAGGTTTTGAATAGAAATATAAAGGAAAAATATCATATTGCATTTGGACCATCCATATTGAATAAACTATTTAAAATAATGTCTTTAATGTCTCCAATTTGTTGTTTGTATAAAATTGGTTTTCTATGATCATGTTAGATACTAGATACTTCTCTTTCACAGCATTTGACCGACTGATTGACTGTAGTTTCAAGTGATCCTCCAAACAAAAATGACAATGCCTGATTAAAAATGTTATCCTTGAAACCTTAATCTGATCAAAAATGTGGAAGATTCCGTCCTTTTTCAGACTAGAGAAAAGTATTTGTTTTACAATTTTTCATACAAATGTTTAATTCTGTTATTTCTGATAACTTCTCCATTGTTTCTAATAAGCAAGAAATGTGCAATTCACTTTTAATGAGAAACCGCAAATGAAAATAAACTGAAACAGCAATATGTTCAGGGTACCGTTGTAAATCAGACATTGCCATCTTTGCACGGATTTACGCTTACAATCCATTTAACCAAGTGGGATTATAATATTTGAACTAATATAATTCAGCTAGACAAATTCCCCCTTACTTCCCTCTCTTTTGTTCCACTATTTATCATTACCTTCTGAAGAACTAAACTATGGTTTGACATGATAACATTTCCTGAACCACGAGGCAATATTTCAACATCCTGAAAATGTAAAACCTGTTCAAAAATCATATTGATTAGTTGGTTATTTGGGCTAAAATTCTATTGTAAACCCCCTTTTAACATTCCTATGAAAATAAATAAATAAATAAATGAACTATATAATAAAGATATATTTACATTATGGAGCCAGGTCACTTTATATGGAGGTGGGTTGGCCTCTACAGAGCATTCAAAGTAAACATCATCCCCCTCCTCTAGATCTTCCAGGTTTATGGCTTTACCAATCTCAAGCCGAACTGTTGGTGGATCTAGAATCAGTTTAAATATTATAGTCCAAGATATGCCATGTGGGAACCAAAAGCCTTTGTAACAGGAAAACGACTGTTTAACTTAAGTGTTGAACTGAGATTATCATGAACATGACACAAAGGGATATTGTGCAGTAAGGTATCCCCTCCAAAAATATTTGGAGCGTTATTATTTCCTAGCTGTTCCTTTTGTTATTCTTAGCAAAAAGGAAAACTCAATTTGACCATTAAATCAGAAATATACGTCCAAATCGGGTTAAGGTGCTAAGTTTAATTTTTTAATGATAGAGAAAGGAATCGAAGAGTTAAAGCTTACCTGAAATTTACACAACCGACCACCCTATTAATTAATTAACAGGGTGGTCGGTTGTGTACATCATGATATGTTGACGTAACTACAACAGTACATTTGCATATAGAATGATCGTATTTCTAGGGCGGATTTTATGGAATTGATAAATTTTAGATTTTCTTTCTTGAACTCAAGATAAATTCCCCCCCCCCCAAAAAAATTTTAGGGGGGGGGCAAACAAAATGTGTATTATACTTCCTCATGAACAAACTAACTTAACCAGCAGGATATTCAGTTAGTCAAAAAATAGAATTGCGGAACAGGGCATGTACTTCTCGCCAGTTTTTGCTAATTCTTCGCATACAAGTACAACCCGTCAAAAAGAATTTGCAAATTTTTAGTTTTTCTGAATTTTTAAATTTTTTTTGCTCAATTCCGAAAAAAAAACGGTTTCAATTGAGCGCCGGCTTAAATCTTGAAACATTGAATACAATTTTAAGTGGAACCAACCATATTTGAGCCGCGTCTTAAATTTAAACCGCGGCTCAAATTCTTTAAATTTGGGCTCTGGTGTGTTCTCAAGTTTAATATAATATTGTCAATATTTTAAGAATGTGTTTTATCATTATTTCTACAGCAATTGAACACGACATTTTCAGATCATAGCATTAAATATTTAATCTTTAAATGGTTCGTTATGAATTCTATGGGATGTACTTTACAAGATATGCAATTAAAATAAAAGGCCTAAATAGTGTTTATAACAGGGTTATATCTTATATCTAATGTTTCTATTAAAAGAATTTTATTTAAATATTTTTGCCCAAACCGGTATATATCAAAAAGTTGTTTGAGCCGTTTTATTAAAAGTAAGGCAACGAATATATGATTGACTTCCCCTCTTCCAAGCAGAATTAACGAGTTCATTTTGTTTACTTACAATATACTTGAAGTCTGATAGAGTCCTGAATCAGTGCCGTTGGTTTCACCTCAGAGTTCACCGCTGTACAGGCCAGCTCACTTCCCGAATCCGTCAGAACGGGCCTGTACATAGTTCGATGAATCAATATAGACGGGCGGCACACTGTTCAATATACTGTTTAATTTAGACGGACCTGTACACAGTTCAATAAATCAGTATAGACGGGCCTGTACACAGTTCAATGAATCAATATAGACGGACGGTACATTGTTCAATATAGACGGGCCTGTACACAGTTCAATTAATCAATATAGACGAACGGTACATTGTTCAATATAGATGGGTCGTACACAGTTCAATGAATCAATATAGATAGGCGGTACATTGTTTAATATAGACAAGACAGGCATATACACAGGTCAATGAATCAATATAGATAGACGGTACATTGCTCAATATAGATGGGCCTTTAAACAGTTCAATTAATCAATATAGACAGGCTGCACACTGTTCAATATAGACGGGCCTGTACACAGTTCAATGAATCAATATAGACAGGCTGCACACTGTTCAATATAGACGGGCCTGTACACAGTTCAAAGAATCAATATAGACAGGCCTGTACACAGTTCAATGAATCAATATAGACAGGCGGTACATTGTTCAATATAGACAGGCCTGTACACAGGTCAATGAATCAATATAGATAGGCGGTACATTATTCAATATAGACAGGCCTGTACACAGTTCAATGAATCAATATAGATGGGCGGTACATTGTTCAATATAGACAGGCGGTACATTGTTCAATATAGACAGGCCTGTACACAGTTCAATGAATCAATATAGACGGACAGTTCAATTAATCAATATAGATAGGCGGTACATTGTTCAATATAGACAAGCCTGTACACAGGTCAATGCTTCAATATAGACGGGACACACTGTTTAATATAGACGGGTTGTAATGTACACTGTTCAATATGACGGGCCTGTACACAGTTCAAAATAGACAAGTCTGTACACAGAAAGAGGGACCCAGAGTTAACTCTGGTTGTTTTCAAATACCAAACTGACTTTTAGGCATCTAGGGCAAGTTGTACAGTTTTAATTCGACATTAACAACGGCAACACGGGACAGTACACCAAATGCAGTGGCCAGAATGCTTGTTACCTGTAAATAACAGTCGCTTTCGTAGAATTCCATTCCCTGGTTATATTCAAGGGTTTAAGAACTCCTCGTTCTGCTCCGGGTCCAGGAGGAACTTTGAGACCAGTTTTCCAGTTTAATTCCAGGTGAGCCGGAGGGTTGGAGCCCCAGGATATACATCTAGAATAAGATGTTAAGTGTTCATCTGTCTTGGTGTCAGATTTAATGAATTGCGAAAGGTATCATGGTCCATGGATTTAAGAACTAATTCTCAAGTGTACTCTCACTCTATTGAGACGCACCAAAGACTCAAATTTTCTAATACCTTTATCTTTGCAACCTGATGGTGTAAACCTTTGATATTTCACCTTAGATGATTTGATATGACAGAAAATCATAGAAACAAAAACATACAAATTTTATTGCATCTGGTTGCAAAGATATACAATTTAGACAATTAGAGTTAATGACAAAAACTCATATCCTTTTTCATTATCACTTCCATGCAGAACCAAAACGTTCAATCTGAGTACATAAATGGCACTATCCTGCGTACACAAACATAATTTGATATAATTTTTTTAAATTTTGAATTGTTTTATGTCTCAAAATGTGACCTTGTCGAATTTAGACCAAAAATACCCTTTTCTAAAATACTTTAAAGAAAAAGGTTATAATTCTGCTACAGCTTAGAAGTCAACACACATATAATTTATTTATTTATTATACATTATACTAGCTTGGGAACCCAGCGTTGCCCAGGTTACTTTATAGCTTTTCCTGTCGTTTACCCGCACTTGGACGATTTTTCCTTAAAAACTAAATTTTTGCATTTAATCATATTCCGATTGGGCTATTTTTGTCTAAATGTAGATACTAGATGGGGGGCAGGGTTTTTTTTCACGCCCCGCCCCTACGATTTTGCGCTTAGAGTTGAGATAGGGGATTGTGATACATTTCCATAGTCCAACTTTTCACGGCCTGCTCATTAAATAAAAAATAGACATCTAACTTTAAAGGTTAGGGTGTAAGGGAGGATTTTTAAAAAGTTTAAAAAGTTTGTGGTAAAAATTTTCAAAATAATTATTTTTACTTTTAACAAATATTAACAAATGACACATGTTATTAAATCCATTTTTTAAGGCCTTTTCAAAAATGTAAGTCTTAGCCCTGTTGCTTAATTAATAAAACTTATTTCTACAAAATTTCGAGTAATTTCAAGAATATGATGGTTGCAAATGTGTTATTATCTTTATCCCTAAAATCTAATGAATTTAACCCTAACAAATTTCAGGGATAATTAAACTTTCTTAGCCGAACAAAAACTATCTTTCTGTATCATTAATGAAAATTAATGATGTAGCAAACAAATAAATAAAATAAAGAGAATTTTTATTATTAAGATAATATAAAAAAAGGTTGATATATTTAGTATTCTTTTTAATCTACATCGAAACAATTTGCAAGAATGGAATATTTAAAAGAATGCGGGAAAATTGTTGGTCTCGTAGGTTGTAGACAATAACTGTACATTTGACCACAATAAATAGCAATATACTCAATTCATCCTCTACATTGACAAATGCAACTTTAACGTTTAACCCTATAAAAATACCGTGGGTATACAATGTAACAATACAGACAAAAAATGCACCCCGCCTGCTCACACCCCCCTCAACCCCAACCAAATATTGCATTCTTAACACTGAGTTCAAGGGGGGGGGGGGCATGCCAAATCGACCCCTCTCCGTCCTAGTTTCTGATAATATTTCCTTTATCATTTCTATTCATATGGTTTTCTCAATAAATTAAAGTTTATAATCGTGTTCTTTTTTTAAGTATCCAAAAATCTCAATTTATTAATGCCATCAACAATAATATTGCGGATTTTTATCAAGAATTCAGAAAATCTATTTATTTCAAAAATGCTTTTGTAAAGATTTATAAATCTGGAGATGAAATTTAATTTTAATTCAGAAAAGAACTAAAAACTTGTCTCAAACTCTTCCAGAAAGAATACACACCCTGAAATTAGTTAAACAATTTTGGTTTGATATGAATTAAAGTTTGCTGCTTTTGTCAAAGTTTAGAATATTTAGATGAAGAAATTTGATAAGACACTGTAACCTCTGGCGTATTTCAAGTACCGGACCGACTATTAAGCAGCTAGAACAAGCTGTATACAGTACACAAACTGACTTATATGTTTTAGGCAAAAGGAAACAGTAAACCAAATCAATCATCCCCGTATATAGAGATTCATGTGAAGAGTGGGACGAGGCTTCTTAAACATATCTAGATATGTAAAGTAGTACTCTCTGTTTAGATGTTTGTATGTCCCATCATAACTCAGGAACCCCATTACCGATTTCCTTAAACCTTGATCGGGCAACTTGTAAGAAGCACGGGAATGTTCTTAGCTTGGTTTTGAGATTCTGAATTAAATGGGTCGACTTTTCTAGGGAAAAGTAGCTAAAATCGTAATTTAATACAAAGTGTGAGTAAACGGCGGGAGTAACTATGAGTACCCTGGGCAACGCTAGGCTCCCAAGCTAGTTAAAATTATAAACTAGTAAATCACCTGATAATATACTGTTTTCCAACCGAAAAGGGACAACTAGTAAATCACCTAATAATATACTGTTTTCCAACCGAAAAGGGACAACTAGTAAATCACCTAATAATATACTGTTTTCCAACCGAAAAGGGACTGATCTCGGAGCTAATGCGAACACCCAATGGGGGAACTGAAATAAAATGAATTATTAAAAAATTGTGAAAAATAATCAATAAATTGTGTAATTTTAATTAGTTCATCAATAACTGATCTATATAATAAAACAAAACATTCATATATATATGTATATTTCACGGACAATGTCGGGCCCTTCAATCACACTCTGGGCCGTAGTAAATTTGAATTCGAACAGGACCTGCCCAGTTTGTACCGGCCTGCCAGATAACAGCGTGTACTGACCCGATCCTATGGTACAGTACGTCACCTTAACCAGACTAACATACGACAGGGGTCAATTTTCTTGGCATAGTCCCGTCGGAGGGCTAACTATGACAACTCCCATGGCGCGTTCAGACTTTTTACACTACCCGGCCTAATCCTAGGCCTATTTGACCGACCCCACTGGCTTAGTCCACCGTGGTTAGTTTCTAATAAACCTAGGGTTTTTGATTCCTTTAAAATAAATTTGGTTCTGAAGCGATCTTTCTGTTCACATTTCTGGAAGCCAATTACTTCATATCATAACCAATTACTTCAAAGGCTAAAAAACGACAATATCTTACAGATTATTGGTCAGATAAAGATTTACATGGTACTGTTGGTAATCATGCATGCTAATGCTAAGGAGGGTTAATTATTGAAACCACGACGACAGTTCCTTCTAAATTCTAAAAGTTGATTGCTCTGTTTCTGTTACATTTGTTTTTTTCGTAGAACAGTTTAAAAGCATTTTTAAAATCTTAAATCCTTTAAGCACAATTCACTAAGTTTTAAAGTGCTTTTGCATTTTGTAGAAACTATTTATTTGAATCTAATCTACTACATTTTGAAAATACGAAAATTCCAGTACTGATTATGAGTTACTACTTTGTTTAGTCAAAAAAAGCGTATTCTCGATTTTACAGTGAATAAGGTAGAAAGTACTGTTCGCTAACCATTAACACTTAAGGAGACTGAGTTGAAAAATTTAGAATGAGATATCCTTAATCCCGATTACTTAATCTGAGTATCCAATGGGCACACTTTTGATTTTCTTCTTAAACTGTTCTTTCTTGGATATAGTAGAGAAAAATCAAAAACCGTTTTTTTAAAATTTGAGTCTCTCCCGTTTCTGTATATATAATCTTAAATGGAGCGCAAAATTTCAAATTTATCGGCTTCATATACGCGACTCTGATTGTTTGAATTTTATACACTTTTCAGAATGCAAGGACAAGATTAAGGTTAGGCTCGAAATTAAGTAAAGGAGAGGATCAATCATTAATCTCGATATCCACCATTTTAAAGTTTTCAGCTCAGTAAACATAATTATTAATGATATTTACAATAAATCATGGAGGATCACTTGAAAATGGGTTTTGAAAACCTTTTAAATTAAAAAAAATAGTCTAATCCCTCGTAATTATAAAAATATGTAAAAGAAAAGCACTTTGTACTTACAAATCATATTAATTCTAGTTGAAGCTTCACTTGGTACTGTCAGATTGTTGTTGAAGCAAATGCAACGAAATCTAAACAAAAATTATTTCCAAAAATTTTGTTTTCAACGAACCATTAATTGCACTTTGAGGCAAAACAATTTACAGCTTTGTTTAAAAGGTTTGGGTTTGCAAGATTTAAATAATCCTGTAATCCTATTCTCAAAACATAATCGGATTTGAAAATCAGATTACAAAAACTAAAAAGAATTGTAAAGTGATTGTTAAAATATGTTTATTTATGATGATTTACCTTATTTAGTAAAATATTTCCCAACCAATGAAAACTTGTAAAGTGAAAAAACACTTAATGTTCTCAAAATAAATAAAACTTCCTGATTGAATTTGAATTTCAAAAAAATATTATGAATTTAGAATTAATTTATAGTCAACACTCTGCTCTGCTCTACTCTACTCTACTCTACTCTACTCTACTCTACTCTACTCTACTCTACTCTATTCTACTCTACTCTACTCTACTCTACTCTACTCTACTCTACTCTACTCTGCTCTACTCTGCTCTGCTCTGCTCTACTCTGCTCTGCTCTACTCTGCTTTACCTTGAATTAAGATGTTCCCTATGGAAATGAAGTATAGTAAGGCTGTTTCTCATACTTTTTCCCTTTCAACAAATATTTTCAAAATCTTAAATTCTAACCAATATGCTGATTGCAGACATATTAAATTTAAACCCTGTCTTACCATTATGTCTTGCTCTGCTTAACCCTATCCCTGCTGGGGTACTTGAAAAAGAATCAGTTTAAATATTATAGTCCAAGATATGCCATGTGGGAACCAAAAGCCTTTGTAACAGGAAAACGACATCAAGAATTGAACTTTATCTTGCGCAGACTTATGGATTAATTTAATTGATATGTGCCCTGCAAGGGTTAACGTAAATAACCGGATAAAATTCAATTCTTTGATATTTCAAACTTATTTTAATTTATCTAACAGAATTCATAGTTTGAAATATCTAAGGTCTACGACATTGGAATCCAAAGATATAGGGTTAATAATGTTAAAAATAACAAAATGAAAAATTGATAGAAGAAATATAAAAAAAAGTTTCTCTTGATATCTAATGTTGAAAGTTCTTTGAGGATCAATATGTTTGATTAAAAAAATGAGAAATGAAGAATCGTAAAAAGAAAATTATGAGGAATGAATCCTTAAAGTTGGAGAAACAACCAACTTTTCTTTTAGAAATATTTTCAATAAAGTCTGAGTGGAGAGAATATGTTTTCTAACACATATTGAAAATGTTTCTAGGACAGAGCATCTATTTCTGCAGAGAGTCGATCAACTTACCAACATAAAAATAAGACCTTTAAATATTATGGTAAGGTTGTTAAAAAAATTGCAGAAAAAATTTTTTAAAATATTGTGGACAAATGTTAAGAGTGACACATGTTTTTCAACATTTCTTTTCTAAGTCTTTTCAAATAAAAATAAGTTAAATGTTTTGAAATACCGCCCGGTCTACCGCTTTACCGGCCTCTAAACTGAATGTATTTGCCAATGGAACCGAGCTCTTGCCACTAACTCAAATTTTATAATCATTGCAACCTGATGATTCAAACCTTAGATATTTTAAGCATAGAGGGTTTGATCTAACAGAATTCCAAGTTTGAAATATCAAAGGTATTCTACATTGAGTTGCAAAGATATAAGGATTATAGAATTAGCTTTTGTGACAAAAACTTAGTTAATTTCTTCTCAATTATAAAGAAAAATACGAATTTTGAGAAATAGTTATAGATTTAAATAACAAAACTTGACCCCATTTTTCTAATGTTTTTGAAAAGAAATGTCAAAAACGTTAAAATATATTGATTCAGTGGGAACCTAAAGTCTGTGGAATAGGAAACGATATTAAGAAAACAATATAATGTTGTTGCAAAGAAAACAGTTTACTAGTAACTTATAAACTCTGACTAACTTAGTGAAATCAACGTTAAAAATTAAGTAAGTCCCGCATTTTTGGATCGGAATGTTTGTTTATCTGACAGAAAATAAATATATTTAACATTAAAACTTGTCAGAGCTTGGAGAACCCATGGTTTGAATTATGAATAAATCCCCACCAAGGGAATATTGTTTACAAATCCCCCAAACCATTAGTTTTCTTATAAGCGAGCTGTTCACACAAAAATTGTTAGTATTCATTTTAGTTTCGAATTTTTATATTGTAGTAATAAATGGAGATACATATTTTGTTTTCTTTATAAATATGCAGATATATATAGAACATGATCAATTTTCAGATTAATAAAGTATTAAAGGGTACCATTGTGAATCGATTAAGATCCCTTTAAAACCTGATTTTAATAAACATTTGTTTCCTGTGCAACTTGATCTGAATCATCTAGAAGTATGTTATCTCTATACCAGTGTACTCTAGGGGCTGGAATACCTAAACAATTAATCATAAATGTAAACAACCCCACTGCAAACTATGGACAGAGGGAGAAGGTGAAATGTTAATATCACTAGTGTCATTGTAGCTTATCTTTGATTTTACTTGTGAGCTCTGTAAATTTCGCACAATTCCGCGCAATTCCGCACAATTCCGCGCAATCCCCTGCAATTGGAGAACAGTTGCGCGAAATTCAGCGGAGTGAAATTCTGATTAGAATCCAGCTTAGGATAAAAACAAATTTCAATCTGTCGTGCAATTTACTTAAGTTTGGCGTGACCCAATAGAACCTTTAAAATTCCGACTTCCTGAAAAGTCTGAAAAGGGACTGAACATTCTTTTCAACCTGAAGTGTAAATCACTTTGACTATTTGATCCAACAAAACGAACTCAAGATTTCAAACTTGTGACATGCCATTTTCCAAAATATTAGGATTAAAAGGTTAAACAATTTAAAGTGAAATCTATTCATTAGAGCATATTTAAACCATTTCTGCAGTTAAAGTTACAATAAAACAGAAAAGGTGAGAGGGGGGGGGGGTTTGGCTCCTTTTCTCACCCCAGTGCAAAAATGTGTACTTTCTGCAAGACAGGGTTAGTTTTTTTATTGAATTTGTTTTGGCACATTTTCAAGGGGAATGACTAAGTTTCATGTCTGCGATTTTCTTATTATCTGTTATCCCGTTTTACAGGTTTACAAGAAAGCGTGAAGAAAGTTCGACTTTAACAGAAAGATTAATAATAACATTGCATGACTAAAAATATTTTGTAATTTCTAACTGAACCTAACCAAGGCAGATTAAAGGAACTATTCTCTAATAAAACAAGTTAATCGATGAATCAACCTAACTTTATAAAAACACATGAAACCACAATAAAAAAAAATAAAAAATGATTTAAGAAAGAAATTAAGTCTTTGCCTCAATAATTTAACCTATGCATTCTGTTAGATTAAATATTCTTAGTTTGAAATATCAAAGGTTTTTACTATTAGGTCGGAAAGATATAGGGATTAGAAAATTTAAGTTTGTGGCAAAGAATCCATTTCTTTTTGAGATAATTTCAAAACAAAAACATTGATCGCTAGGATTTTAAAGAATATGAAAATTGAGAGCTAAGTTTTTTCATTACAGAAACAAAAATAATAATAAAAGAATATCCAACTTTGACTAAAATGTCTTTTTTAGTTTAGATAATAATTCTTGAATAACAGGTTCGTATTAAAGGAACTCAGTTTTTGCCACAAACTCTGTTTTTAATCCATACATCTTTGCAACCTGCGATGTCGTGGACCTTTAATATTTCAAACTATGAATTCTGATAAATCAATTAGTCTAAGCTTGAAATAAAGATTTACTCTTTTAGGTTGCAAAGATTGAGGGATTAGAAAATTTAAGTTTGTGGCAAAGAATCAATTTCTTTATTAGATAATTTAAAAAAATATTGATTGTTAGGATTTTAAAGAATATGAAAATAAAAAGCAAAATTGCTTCATTTCAGCAAACGAAAAAATGAATAAAAAAGTATTAAATGAATATTTAAATTTTGCTTGCACCGTCTAATTTAATTTAGATAATTTAAAGGAACTGCAGGTTTTTGCCACAATTCTTTTTTATAATCCATATCTTTGCAACCCCGATGTCGTAGACCTTTGATATTGCAAGCTATTGAATTATGCAGGAAAAAATAGTCAAAAATGCAAATATTAAAAACAATCAGGTTACAAAGATATAGGGATTAGAATATTTAAATTTGCGGCAAAAAACTTAGTTCCTTTAAACACAGTTATATGAAATTGACCATATTAAGATAACGTAAAACGTATAATTTTCTCTGGCTTATCTGTTAACTAATCCACAACTTTTTAAAATTAAATTCAGTAATTTCTACCTCCCTTTACAGTACACTCTAAAGTTATGGTATCTCCCTCTCTAAAGGGTCCAACCATGTCGTTTATTGGATCCCCATTCGTGTTGGTAAGAACAGGTTGTCCGGGAGGAACTAAAACAAAATCAATCAATTAATCGTTAGAATTCGAGAAACTCGAGTTAAGATTTCAAATTGTAAAAAAAACATAAATTACAATTATCCATTGTTTACAGACCTATTTCACTAACTGAGTTAATTTTCAAGTTATTTTAAAACTTTTTTTTATAAAAATTAATCAAAACGACATAAAATTCCTTACAGTCGTCTTTTTATTTCACAGTTTTAAAGATCCCACTGTAGGTTACACAAAAAAACTGAAGGTCTTTATATAGTCATGTATCAGCAATTTCTTTAATAAAAAAATGTCAAACCATTTCAAAAAAACAATATTTTGCTTTGCAAATGTAAAAGCCCAGAAATACTGTAATCATAGTTTTAATTTTGAAAATTTTCTCTTTAACACTAAAAAGGCTGAGTTGTCTGAATCTATGCATAGCCCCCCCCCCCCTGAGAAAAAGCCTTAGAGAATAGGTATAGGGCTGAAATGCATGTGCAAAGCCCAATTTTTCATGGCCAGCTCAAAGAAAGAAAAAAATTAGACCGATAACTTTAATAGTTGGGTGCTAGAGAGGGTGGAAAAAAATGTTAAAAAAAAGTTATGGGCTATTTTAGATTTTTTCTTCACACTGGACTTTTTTTACGCCCTGTACCCTACCCTATAAATAAAAAAAATATTTTTTTAACAAAAAATCCTTTAAATTACTATTCATTAAAAGTCACAAAATTTCACGGTGATAGTGTCAAAAATGAGAGTTCTAGGACAAAAAAAACTCCAGGGGGGGCGCCTAATCCCCCCCCCCACCCAGCCTTTTTAGGGTTAAGAATAATCATAAAGGTGTAAACCAACCGGAGTGAATTAGTATTCATTAATTATAAATGACCTGGATGGTCATTTTGAAGCATTCAACCAGATTATTAGAAACTAACTCAACCCTTGACAATACTCAAAACTAAATACAAACTCGAGAATTTGCAATCTTAAACAACCAAAACCAGAGTTTCTACCGAATGAAAATTTTTTTTAAAAAACCTATTGCGTAATTTGGGTATTTGTTGGTGCACCAAAGGAATTGAGTCTTTGTAACAAACTCTCAATTTATAATCCCTTTATCTTTGGAACCCAATGTAGTACATCTTTGATATTTCAAACTTATTTTAATTTATCTAACAGAATTCATAGTTTGAAATATCTAAGGTCTACGACATTGGAATCCAAAGATATAGGGTTTAGAAAAGCAGAGTTTGTGGCAAAGACTCAATTCCTTTATCGCCGGAATTCCTGCTAAATTCTCAATCTACGTGAAAATTTGAATGGCAATTAAGCAAAAAACTGCGCATGCAAACTTTGAAAATTGTGAAAAACAGGAAAAAAATCGTGTACTTAGATGACTGCTAGCTATAAATTACGCCTCATTAAAGATACTGTACCAAATATTATTCAATAAATTTTTTAAAAACGTATAAAAGTTTCTGATGTCAGATTTATTTCCTTATTATTTTCCCCAGGATTTCCGCAATTGACAAAACTGTGGGGGAACCAACCCCATTGAGAGTAGTTATATATATAATATAAGACCGAGTGTTCCGTGTATGGTGAATGGGTTGGTTTACATTGTACTGGAGTTGTGAAGTTTTAGAACAGCTCTAGATCTAGTTTTATTTGTAAACAATAGGGAATAATGTAAACAAGAAGCGGTATTCCTGGTACTCGGCAGTAGTCAGTATAATCATCCTAGAAGATGATGATTTATTTTGGTGTACCCTCCCATTTTGCCTTATGTAAATATGTACTGTACAGCTTGCTTAATCTTCTAAATCTAGACGGAATGTTTAGATTTAGACGGAATAGTTAGATTTAGACGGAATGGTTAGATTTAGACGGAATGGTTAGATTTAGACGGAATGGTTAAATTTAGACGGAATGGTTAGATTTAGACGGAATGGTTAAATTTAAACGGAATGGTTAGATTTAGACGGAATGGTTAAATTTAAACGGAATAATTAGATTTAAACGGAATGGTTAAATTTAGACGGAATGGTTAGATTTAGACGGAATGGTTAGATTTAGACGGAATGGTTGGTTGGATAATGGAAAGACCATAAAATACCGACAATAAGGTGGATGGATGACTATTAGGGGAATTTCAAGTTGGACCCTGGGTAAACGTTAACAGCAGGAGGAAATACAAAAACCAATAAATTTCAAGTATAATTTTAACAAACCAGTAAAAAGGAGAAAGTTTAAGAATACAACATTTTTGCAAAATCAAAATGGAAGTGGGGGGGGGGGGCGAAGTCAAAATATTTTATTTCAAATACTCTGTGTTGTTTAACAAGTACAAGAAATCTTTTGACTTTTCGCAGAAACTGCAAATTTTCAAATCTTTTATAAAAAAATAAAAAGTAGTTTTGTACTGGTTGAAAATTGGAAAATTGAAGATTTTCACTCAATTACAAAGTTATCCGCTCCCCCACCCTGGCAATTACTCCAGTTGACCAAGAAATATATAGACCAGGAACCGCCATATCTCATGCGTCAAATCCGTGTACTGCAGTGGGAGGAGATCAAAACAAAGAATTCAGGGGCAACGCATCATTTTTCAGGAAAAAGGGCCCAAAGGGTGGAATAAGAATATGTTGCTATTGTATTAACCATAATGACTAGCAAAAATCATAAGTATTCGCTCTAACTTGATATATTAACTTGTTTTTTGTTGGACTGTAATATCACATCAGAGCTTTAGTCCTATCCTTTCAACTTCTGTGGGGGCACTGGGTTTGTTTACATTCCTCCCACAGAGTAAAGTACTCAATTTGTGTATATCTGAGTTGGGCGATCCTGTATATAGTTCCTTGTTACGAAGGAACTTGTTCCTCAGCAGTTCAAATACGTGACTGTAAAATGTACGGAAATCCTATCGCCCCCACCTTATGTTCTTCTATATCACCTTGGAAATTCATTAGTTTACATTTAAAGGACAGAAGTTCCAAACCATCCACCTGTTCAGAACCTGACACTTCATGGGACAGAAGTTCCAAACCATCCACCTGTTCAGAACCCAACACTTCATAGGACAGAAGTTCCAAACCATCCACCTGTTCAGAACCTGACACTTCAAGGGATAGAAGTTCCAAACCATCCACCTGTTCAGAACCTGACACTTCAAGAGACAGAAGTTCCAAACCATCCAACTGTTCAGAACCTGACCCTTCAAGAGACAGAAGTTCCAAACCATCCACCAGTTCAGAACCTGAGACTTCAAGGGACAGAAGTTCCAAACCATCCACCTGTTCAGAACCTGACACTAAGTGTCGTCGAACTGGCCCTCTCTCTGGAGCTGGCGCGTAACTCCTTTTGGCTTTTACCTCAGGGTTATTGTGAACAAAAAACCTTTAAATCTTGAAAAGACGAGATCTAGTGTTCTATCTATTATTGTTCATTAATTTAGGGTTTTAACAAAAAATTGAGAGCTTACCTATGACTCTTAATCTGACCCTGTGATATTTTGTAGGACTCTGCCTGAAATCAACTCTGCAGGTGTAATCTCCTAAAATATTATTTCTTAAAGGGATTGTAAACGTATTTCAAAATATTACATAAAGGGATTATAAACGTATTTCCAAATATTCCTTAAAGGGAAGGTAAACGTATTTACAAAATATTCCTTAAAGGGATTGTAAACGTATTTACAAAATATTCCTTAAAGGGATTGTAAATGTATTTACAAAATATCCCTTAAAGGGATTATAAACGTGTTTACATGTGCTTCTCTATTTAACATGTCCAATTCATTAAGGTACTCATTAAAAATTAAAGATCTAGTTTCTTTCAAAACGGAAAATTTCGATTGTTGTACATCTCATGCTACTGAGACAATAGAGGAAATTCGAAGAATTAAACACTTTTCAAGCTAGAAGACGACATTTTTCACAATATTGATTAGATATCGTTGTGAAATAGGCACGGCTTTCGTTTTGAAGAAGGGGATCACTTACAAAACAAGGATTGTCCCTTTAAGATTATGTAAATAAGTTTTACACCTTTATAAGTTTGCTATTGTTATGGTGAGTTGTTATTGTTATTGTTATGGTGAGTTAATTTTCTTAAAAATAAATTTTTGAACAATACAATTTAATTTTCTAACACGTCCTGGGTCTCAAAATGTCTGCAATTTCATTTTTTATTTCCAATGCGTAAATCATTAATAATTTAGTCTTTTTGCTAAACTAGTCTTTTTCTACTTGTATCATGAAAGTTCTTTACCCACTTATATAATTGTGCTCTGAAAAAATGTAAAATAGCCCAAAAATAAAAACTTAATTGAAATTATAAGTTTCAAATAGGAAACCGAAGGTTGTCCTAGAAAACTAATCTACCAGAAATGTGCTTTCATACTCAAACCCTTTTTAGAGGTATTAAAAAAAAAATTACACATCTGTTCTTACTCTTGAAGGTTATATTTCATAAGAAATGTAGAGTGTACATTTTTCTCTTATTCTTTGCTTTTAAAATGTTGAAAATTGTTACTTTTAATGAATTTAATATCTCCGTTAGTTAGTAAGATACAAAAAGAAGGCTAAATTTTAAAAGCCTTAAAGATATTTTTTTTTGTTTTTGGACAACTTTAACTTTAAATTTTAATGAAAATCAAAGAAATAAAATCGAGCTGGTCAATCGTCAATCGTCCATCGTCCATGGTCTGATAAAGATCCATTAATGTGCCACAAAACACCCAATCTAGAAATTGCATTGGAACTACATCAAGTTTATTATTGTAAGGATTGATTTGTCGGCAATATTCGAATTTTATGAAATTTGTTGTTGCACTAAAATACATTCCATTGTGTACAATAAAACTGTCAGTATTGTAGATATAAAATATTTTATTATTTGAACAAATAAACTGATGAAGCATTTTATACGTATATAGTGTAAGATGTTTAACCACAGAGTGTCCAACAAAACATGACAGTAGCAAGACGACTGCATTAATTCATAAACCTAATTTTAGAAATAGATTTCTAGAATTAACAATTACAAAATACCTCTAGTCTGTGCTCTGCCTTTGGTGTGCTTTCAATATTACAAAATACCTCTAGTCTGTGGTCTGCCTTTGGTGTGCTTTCAATATTACAAAATCTGCCTTTGGTGTGCTTTCAATATTACAAAATACCTCTAGTCTGTGGTCTGCCTTTGGTGTGCTTTCAATATTACAAAAGATAAAAATAATTTCCTCATAAAATTAAAATAAAGACCACATTTTGGAAAAGCCAGGACCAAGGGAATGTTGTGGTTATTTTTTTCAAGAATAATGTATTCTTAGGTTGACGACTGATTGTCACAAATAAATTAAAATATCAAAGACGACATTCCACTCGTCTTGCTATTGTTATGTTTCGTGAGACACCCTGTATCTTAAAGAAAAAAGTTGCGTCACCCAGCGCCCCCCCCCCTGCGATTTTTAAAAACTTTAAGGAAAGAATGAAATATTTTAAACATTTCTTTATATTCCAGCTAACTCTTTTTCAGTAGGGCTAAAGTGTAGAATGAAAAAGGGAGGGTAGGGGGCACAATGGGGTATTTAAGAAGTTTAGGGGCCATACGTCCCAGGCCCGCCAGAGTACTTGCTTCGTCTCTGAAGTAAATGTTGAAAAAAAAAGAAAAAAAATGCAAACACTTTGAGTTATATTACACCTCTGTGAATCCTGGAGAGTATAAAACATAAAACCCCGAATTTGATTTATACTTTATAAAAATGCAAAACAGGAATATGCTCAGTGGATATATTTTCTTAAAACTGTTCTCAAATCATAGAAAAAGCATTTAACAGAAGGATTAAATAAATATTTCCAATATTTTCAATATTTTCAATAGCCATCCGCTTACAATTGCTCACAATTGCGGTATCACAACCAAAATGTTAATCAATGTATCAAAAAATTATTAAAATGTTTTAATATTTCATCCAATATTTAAATTTTTAATCCCAATTGTTATTATTTATTGACATTTTTAGTATCTAATAGAGTTTTGTTGAAAAACTCTGTAACTAGAACCAAATCAAGAACTCTGTAACTAGAACCAAATCAAGAACTTTCAGGATTTGATAATGGATTTTGAAATTCATTTTTAATATTGATTAAAATAAGTAAATAATAAATTTCAGTTTAAAATGTAAGTGTTTTTATTAGGAAAGATGAAAAGCGGCATCGTACCCAGTACACACTAGAATATTTATGTCTATGAATAAAGCATGAGAATTGTAAAGATAGGAAAAGTTATAAATCACTTCTTTCTAACTTAAAACGGATCAAATCCATTCCTGGTTTTTATTTGAATTGCATAATTTTATGCAACAAAGAACAATGAGGAAGTTGTAACACAATTAAAAAATGTCAATACTATTAGGTCCGAAATTACTAATCACCTTCATCAAATAATACTCTATATAATAATGACACTATTAGGTCCATATACTAATTACCTTCATCAAATAATACTCTATATAATAATGACACTATTAGGTCCGTAATTACTAATTACCTTCATCAAATTATACTCTATATAATAATGACACTATTAGGTCCATAATTACTAATCACCTTCATCAAATTATACTCTATATAATAATAACACTATCAGGTCCGTAATTACTAATTACCTTCATCAAATAATACTCTATAAAGATAACACCATAAGGTCCGTAATTACTAATTACCTTCATCAAATAATACTCTATATAATAATGACACTATTAGCTCCGTAATTACTGATTACCTTCATCAAATTATACTCTATATAATAATGACACTATTAGGTCTATATACTAATTACCTTCATCAAATAATACTCTATATAATAATGACACTATATTAGGTCCGGAATTACTAATTACCTTCATCAAATAATACTCTATATAATAATGACACTATTAGGTCCATAATTACTAATTACCTTCATCAAATAATACTCTATATAATAATGACACTATATTAGGTCCATATACTAATTACCTTCTTCAAATAATACTCTATATAATAATGACACTATATTTGGTCCGTAATTACTAATTACCTTCGTCAAATTATACTCTATATAATAATGACACAATTAGGTCCATAATTACTAATTACCTTCATCAAATAATACTATAATAATGACACTATTAGGTCCGTAATTACAAATTACCTTCATCAAATGTTTTGCTGATATTCTTTACACTAGAAGCAACAAACTTGTTAAAATTTGAAGACAGGAAAATAAGATTCAATCTGACTGTCACTTTTGTGCAAATCTGTTTTACAGAAGAGAAGAACACAAAGTACTTTGCTGGACATAAGGGAAGAAATATTGAAAGGTTAAAGGACTGTGAAGGAAAAATGAAAGGGTGTATAGGATGAAAACTGAGGATCTCAGGTTTTGAACGATACTTATAAGACATCTTTCTGATGTTCCTGTCTCGAGAAACTGTGTCAAAATTATACCAAAACCTGCATATGCCAGATTTTGTATAAAAGTTGTAGAATTAAATAGATCATATTTAACAATTTCGCAACCAATCTGAAAACGATTATATCCCACGGCCACAGGAGCCTGAGAATCTCAGGTATTGTATGGTCTATTCAATATATTGTATTTTCTAATAATGTATTATATGTTCTATTCATTATATTGTATTTTCTAATAATGTATTGTATTATTGTATCATTGTATGTTCTGTTCAATATAATGTATTTTCTAATAATGTATTATATGTTCTATTCATTATATTGTATTTTCTAACAATGTATTGTATCATTGTATCATTGTATGTTCTATTCAATATATTTTATTTTTTAATAATGTATTGTATGTGCTTTTCAAAATATTGTTTGTTTTTTAATAATGTATTTTCATATGTCTTTTTTAATATATTGTATGTTCTCTGAAATTGTTTGACGGAAGTAGGAAAACGAAAAGAATGTATTTCCGTCATCTGTAAAATGATAATTGTTCTCAAGTTAAAACTTTTTCCAAGAAAATATTACTAAACACTGTCTTTAGCTGAGAGAGAAAAAAGTATTTGTGCAATTCATATAGAGGTCCTTCCCCCTTACCCCTTCTCCACTCCCCCCCCACCCCATATCAGAACTGACTTTAATTAATTAAAATTAAAGATTTAAAGGAAAGTTTAAAATGAAATAGAATAATCAATAAAATGTTAAATATTTGAAAATGCAAGATTTGAAGAACTGGATAATAATGAAAGAACATACTTTTTATCGGATATTGGTGAAGAAACAGCAAATATCTATCTTTTTATTGGATATTGGTGAAGAAACAGCAAATATCTATCTTTTTATTGGATATTGGTAAAGAAACAGCAAATATCTATCTTTTTATCGGATATTGGTGAAGAAACAGAAAATATCTATCTTTTTATTGGATATTGGTGAAGAAACAGCAAATATCTATCTTTTTATTGGATATTGGTGAAGAAACAGCAAATATCTATCTTTTTATCGGATATTGGTGAAGAAACAGCAAATATCTATCTTTTAATGGACTGAGAGCTGTGACCGTAATATTAAGTAAATCTCCATTTAGAGATGGATATGTCGAGTCCTCAACTCCTCATCCAGACAGTGATTCTGACTTGCGTATTTTATCATAAATTATTATTTTTACAGATATAAAGGATTAAGATATGAAGGATATTCTTGTGGATCGGTCATGCACCGCTTTAAATGGAGTTTGAAACTTCGTTAAATGTACTTTAAAGTCTATCTCATTTTTAGATATAGGAAATTTTTAAAAACTTGTTTGTTCCTGAGTACAGCTGGAGTTCCAACTAGATGAGGATGGAAGGTTCCTCTTTCTCCAAATACAGATGGTTCCGACCATAAATCAGGTAATCCGCCAACACGAGGCGATCTAAATATTAATCAGGTAATCCGCCAACACGAGGCGATCTAAATATAAATCAGGTAATCCGCCAACACTAGGCAATCTAAATATAAATAAAGTGATCCGCCAACACGAGGCAATCTAAATATAAATCAGGTAATCCGCCAACATGAGGCGATCTAAATATAAATAATGTAATCTGCCAACATGAGGCGATCTAAATATAAATCAGGTTATCTGCTAACACGAGGCAATCTAAATATAAATCAGGTAATCCGCCAACACGAGGGGATCTAAATATAAATCAGGTTATCTGCCAACACGAGGCGATCTAAATATAAATCAGGTAATCCGCCAACACGAGACGATCTAAATATATATCAGGTAATTCGCCAACACGAGGGGATCTAAATATATATCAGGTAATCTGCCATCACGAGGCGATCTAAATATATATCAGGTAATCAGCCAACAAGAGGGGATCAAAATATAAATCAGGTAATCCGCCAACACGAGGCGATCTAAATATTAATCAGGTAATCCGCCAACACGAGGCGATCTAAATATATATCAGGTAATCTGCCAACACGAGGGGATCAAAATATAANTGGTATCCCCCCCCTCTTTGAATTTTGGGTTAAATACTGTCTACCCTACAAACCCATATTCTAGATTGTTTTATTGTTATCGAAAACCTATTGCGGGATCTTTAGTATCTTTTTATAGCTTTTCTAGGAGATCTAAAAATCTAGTTTAACAAAGACCTAAATCCTTTAAGTTTATTCGGATCCATCTGAACGGGAAAATTAAATAAAAATCTTTTTGGCAAAAATAAAAAAAGTTTCGTAGAAAAAAGCATAAATTTTAAGACGAAACAAAATATGATCAAACTTCGCAAATAAAATGCAAAATTGCACAAATATTGTTAATTCTGCGAAAAAAACACAAAAATTGCATGAAAAGAATTGCTCATGCGCTTCCTTTTGCAAATTCTTTTTTCAAAAAATGCGTAATTTCGTAAAAAAGTTGGCGAAATACGAAAGAAATTTTTGCATTTTTTGCGAAAGTTTTCTTCCGCTGGAATTTATATGGTTATGAATGAAAGTTCAACATTATACAGAAGCATCAAATATAGGGAGAGAGGGAACCCCCGGACGCCACGAGCATCTGCGCTATGCAGACACGAGCCTCCCAGATTTACTAGGCAGACCTAAACTCTACTATGCAGTAAGAGCCTTCGCTATACAGCAAACGAACCTACTACATAAATAACAGTTTCTTTAAAACTATTGGTTTTTAGTTCAAATTTTGTTGTATCTCAATTTGTGTATNAGCGAAGGCTCTATACTGCATGGTGGAGGCTCGGTTTGTCTAGCGAATCTGGGAGGCTCATGTCTGCAAGGAGGAGGCTAATGACGTTCAGTGTTTCCCTCCCTCATACAGTACCTAGAGTCAATTCTCTATTGTCCATAGTGTTAGTTTTCAAGTGTCTAGTGTCTAGTGTCTTAGGTCTAGTGTCTAGTGTCAAGTTTCTTGTGTCTAGTGTTTAGTGTCTAGTGTCTTAGGTCTAGTGTCCAGTGTCTAGTTTCTAGTGTCTAGTGTTTAGTGTCTAATGTCTAAGGTCTAGTGTCTAATGTCTAGAGTCTAGAGTCTAGAATCTAGTGTCTAGTGTCTAGTTTCTAGTGTCTAGTGTTTAGTGTCTTAGATCTAGTGTCTAGTTTCTAGTGTTTAGTGTCTATAGTGCTTAGTTTCTAATTTTCTATGTCTAGTTTCATAATGTCTATTTTGCTGCAGTAGCAACTTGAAGCAACACGGACTATCTATTTGTTATGTTACACTACCTGCTATCATAACTGTAGATTGGTGTCCTGTCCTCCCTTCTATACCAGAGGACAAGATAAACACTGTCTCCGTCCTCCTTGTCCTCTAACGAACAGGGCAGCTCAGCTATACCACCTAAAAAATGGATTAAATATATTTTCAAAATATGGAACAGCTTATAGTATACATACATATTAATATATTCATTTTTATTATTATTATCATCAACAATTGCAATTGCTGAAATGGATAAAATCCGTAACTTCTCTGATTTCCTTGATTACACAAAAGGGCCCCGCAGTGAATCAGAAATGCAGTTCTAAAAGAGGTGTAAAAGTAACGCCTGAACGCCTTACTTTACCTAACTTAGTATATATTTAGACCCACTGTCAATAATTGGAATTCAATATTTTATAGCGAAATTGTTGCAATTCATTACTGAGTTTCAAAATATTTTGATTTTTGTAAATTTGCAAATTTGTTTTCAGACTAAATAATGTATTCCAAAGATATCTTTTAGTAATAATTATGAACAAAAGTATTGAAAGAAAAAGAAAAGGAAAACTCGATTTTTTTATAAATTAGAGAAAAATCTCTTATTCCTACATCGTCCATGATGGATGATAGTTCAAGATGTGGTGTTATACCCTGGGAGGGGTAAGCTTTGCCCAATTAGTTTGTCTGAAGGATTGAGAGAATAAGATAGAGATAATACTCACATAAACCCCTAGGACTGGCCATCAATCTAGTACTTTCATTCTTTTTAACAATTAATTAAACAGAGGCCGAATTTAAATAGTTTGAGCCGCGTCTCAAACATGGTTGGTTCCACTTGAAATTGTTTTAAGATTTGTGAGCTAGGATGTATATGTATAGTATTCACCCGTCTACAAGCCGATGATGAAAATTATTTCTAGGGCTGACTACAAAAGTAGATCTAAAATCAATTAAATATTTATTTCAGAAGAATTAAATTGCTTTAGACTTCAGTTCAAACAACTTTTCGCCGTCCTACAGTTTTCTAGATTTATTTATCGATTGACAACATTATTAAAATATGATCTACAAAACCTGCAAAACCTAGAGCTTCCTAAACCAGCAAAACCTACAAAACCTAGAGTTTTAAACCTTTGTCCAATTCTCAATGGGACATGTTTCTAAACCAATTGATAATTTCACACAACTGTTTAATCTTTATTAACAATCATTATTTATACACATGTACGTCAATAACAATTTGTATTTTGTTGTAGGAAACCATCGTTACTGAAATATACATTTTCAAGAAGTTGTTCTCATCTATGTATGGCCGGTAGAAAAGAGTGTACAATTCTTGGTGATTTAGCGTACATAAGCTATCTATGTTTATTTTTATTTATCTATGATATTGATATATACTATATATACATTACAACAGTCTGAAAATATTTACTCTTATAATTTCTGAAAGAATTAAAGGTAAGGGGAAACAATATTTAATCTCTCTTATTACCATAATTTGCTAATTCTCGTATTTTCGCAACCTCATGTTTAGATTATGATATTTCAAACTATAAATACTGCTTTATCTTTAATTTTACACCATCTGGTTACAAAAATATATAATTAGATTGTTAATAAGTAATTTGATTATAAATTCTAATGTATCCTTTTTTTCAAATGATTTTAGGTCAAAACAAATGGAAAATGTTTTCATCCTTACATGCAATCAATAAGTTGATGAAATGATTTTAATCATGATTTCCTAATTCTTATATCTTTGCAACCTGTTGTCGTTTTTGTGGCAAAGACACAGTTACTTTGCCCTCCTCACATTAAGGGTACAACTTAAAATATTTAAAATCTAAAATCATCTAAAAGGAGAAAATAAAGAACAAAATGATTGGGTTTACCTTGAATTGCTTCAACAGTCTGATACAGAGCATCTGAGGCTCCATCTAAGAAAAAAAAGAAACATTTATTTTTTTCGCAGATCTAAAGATAACAACTAGTTGGCAGATTTTAGATATTTTATCTGAAATGCATTTACTAAAATTCATTTAGGCACAATTAGATATTTTAAAATTATAAATATTACTAAAAATTTTAGTAACAAAGAGTTTCAACATGGTTTTGTGAAATAAACTCAAACTTGACTTCAGTAACTTCAAAATATCTTTCTAAAATGACTTTACATTGATATAGTGGCATGTCAGACTTACACCGGTACCCTTAGATGCTTTGTCTGGTTAAGTATAAATAAAAAATTCATGCTTTTTGTTTTAGAAAATGTGTAGTTTATATTATTATGACATTATTTATCCATTATTATTTCAGATTATGGTTTCAAGGGAACGCGCGTTGTAAATTGGACATATCACTCTTTTTTAAATTGGAGTCATTTTTCATTAAAACAAAACAACAATAATCTTTTTTGTTTCTTTATTTTTTTGTGATTTCTAACAAAAATATTTTTTTAATTCTTATACCGATTTTGATGGTTATTATATCGTTAAAACTGACGAGGGTCAACCCAGACCGAAATATATTTTTAATAAATGTGGAACTATCATCTACTTTTTTACTCTACAGAGGTTTGGTCCATCACCATCACGAACGTTCGATAGTACATACTACATACATAGTACATACATAGTACATACATAGTACATGCATAGTACATACATACCAAGTCAGGAGGCAACAATTCTTAACTTTTCAACGTAAAAAACTCTAAATAACTTCTAGTCAGTGGAGCCTGTTGTAACTTGTAAACATGGTTTTATAATGAAATAATTTATGTTGCATGTTATAGTGTTAATCTAGAACCCTTTTCACCAGGTATTTACTGTGGGAGTATATTTATGCTAAGCTTGACCTATCCAAAAACATGAAAACTAGCATTAATAAGTAATTCAGGTATTTTTTACGATGGATGGGCTACAGACAGGGTTACACACAAAGGATGAGACTGTAAAGACAACTTAATAAGAAATTCCAATCCCATATACAAATTTAGTCTTCTGGTTTCAATATAGTCTTTAAATATCTTTTAAATGATTCAGCAAAGAAAGAAATCAGTTTTCAGTTGCAGAGAATCATAATAAATGTTTTACAGTCGTATTTGAAGTATCATCTTTTGTGGGTAACATTGTATTTGTTTTTCAATTAACATTGAAATTAACTCAATTAACATCCCCTGACTTTTAGTAAGTTTCCAGCGAATTTTGATTTTTTTCAATTAACGGTGGGACGGCTGAAGTAATTAACCCTGTACAGACTGGTGGGGGGGGGNCCAGTCTACGAATACTGTAAACAAATTGAATAGGATATGATTTATTATTATATCCCTGCCTATTATATCTATTCAGAGCTTGGAAGGCAAATTCAACTTCATTAATAAAAGGGACGGTAAGCATAATTTAAACTGATTTCATCTATGCAAAGATGGCAATACTAGATTTACATCGCGATATCCTTATTAGTTTTTTTTCTGATTGAGTATGACTGATATATTCATAGTTTTTTTTAAACTGTTGATTTTCATTTGTGGTTTCTCTGCAAAATTGACTTTTGGATTATAAGTAACAATGGAGAAAGGCACGGAAATAAACACTTTTTGAGTCAGATGAGAGTGCTAGGGTAAAAACCTAGAGGGTCTGTCTAGGGTTTATAAAATACCAGCTTAATTAAACAATTTCAATGTGGATATTATTAAACATGAGAGTGCTAGGGTAAAAACCTAGAGGGTCTGTCTAGGGTTTATAAAATACCAGCTTAATTATTGTTCGTCATTACAGTAGAAGCAAAATAAAAAAGTTTAAATATATTCTTATAGACTCCTTTTTGTGTAAACAGAACATACCTAATCCATATTGTTTACCCATTGCATGTGTCAAAGAGCATAAAATATCCTATTAACTATATCCCTGAGATTGATCCTATAGGAATAAAAAGAAGGGAGTAAACCTACAATGGAAGTATGTGTATTTAAAAATACTAAATTCTTCTAAAGAATCTGCCAAAGAAAGAATTAAATAAATCCTCGAAAAATTCGTTTTCTTTCACTCAGTTCCACAACTACAAAAACATTCATAAAATTCCCAGACTTCTTCTTTACAAATTTGTTTTTAGGAATCCGTTTAACTTTGCAGTCTAAACATCCATCCATCATAAAAGCCAAACCAGGAAAAAAATTATTTGATACACTAGGGTTTTAGGGCGCTTCACATTGCATGTCCCTGTAATAATTTTTGTTTTTTTCATTGGCATGTTTATTTGGAAATATATAGAAAATTTAGAATTTTTAGAGGCCAAATACGTTACTGTTAACCTACCAGAAACCTTCACTGAGGCCAAATACCTTACTTTTAACCTACCAGAAACCTTCCCTGAGACCAAATACCTTACTTTTAACCTACAAGAAACCTTCCCTGAGGTCAAATATCTTACTTTTAACCTACCAGAAACCTTCCCTGAGCCAAATACCTTACTTTTAACCTACCAGAAACCTTCCCTGAGCCAAATACCTTACTTTTAACCTACCAGAAACCTTCCCTGAGCCAAATACCTTACTTTTAACCTACCAGAAACCTTCCCTGAGACCAAATACCTTACTTTTAACCTACCAGAAACCTTCCCTGAGACCAAATACCTTACTTTTAACCTACCAGAAACCTTCCCTGAGACCAAATACCTTACCTACCAGAAAATTCTCTGAGGTTACGTGATTTGGGCGTTTTCAAATGTTTAGCCTTTGTTACCCCCAAGGTATCCATGGGTTTTCTCAGTCTATTTGGTCGAGCACCATATATAGCTTACATATATATATGATCGAAGATAGTATATTCAATACAAACGAATCAACGTCCAAAGAGAAAACGTAATTAAAACATATATTGAGCTAAACGTGAAGATAAAGATCCTTTTGAAAATGACGATGTTAATGTAAAATGTACATATTGTATGTGTATGTAGATATTTATGTATGCTTGTTTTAATCAATATAATTATATTGTAATTAGGATTTCGGTATTAATCAAATTAGTCCGGCACATTGTTTATTTACATTAGAGCCCAGAAACCAGTCTACGAATACTGTAAACAAATTGAATAGGATATGATTTATTATTATATCCCTGCCTATTATATCTATTCAGAGCTTGGAAGGCAAATTCAACTTCATTAATAAAAGGGACGGTAAGCATAATTTAAACTGATTTCATCTATGCAAAGATGGCAATACTAGATTTACATCGCGATATCCTTATTAGTTTTTTTTCTGATTGAGTATGACTGATATATTCATAGTTTTTTTTTAACTTTTTATTTTCATTTGTGGTTTCTCTGCAAAATTGACTTTTGGATTATAAGTAACAATGGAGAAAGGCACGGAAATAAACACTTTTTGAGTCAGATTCCACATTTTTGATCAGATCAAGCTTTTAAGTTTAAGTGCAAATCGGGCATTGGTATCTTTGTTTGTGAAATAAGTTTACAGTCCATTTAAACGAGACTTGGCAAAGAATAAAAGAAAGGAACTGAATAATATGTAAATCTGTGCAACCTGCGTGTGTAAAAATTTATTATTTCAAACTTTTGTAAAAGTATTTAGAAAAATATGATAATAGTTTGAAATACCTAAGGTCTAAGGTTTAAAAAAATGTGTGGATTAGAAAATTAAATTTTGATTGCTAGTGTTCAGTTCCTTTACAGTTTCAGTGCACCAAGAGATTTAGATTAAAAATAACTTAACAAGGTAATTTTAGATTCCTCTGTAGTGTCATGCTTTGTGGGTTAACCTCTTTATTATAATGTTTTTTTCTCCTCCCCGCAATTTTCACTAACTTTTTGTATTTTGCCCTGGTTTTTGTGCTTAAAGGAGGTTATTGTGCTTAACGGAGGTTATTGTGTTTAACGGAGGATGCTTAAAGGAGGTTATTGTGCTTAAAGGAGGTTATTGTGCTTAAAAAAGGTTATTGTGCTTAAAGGAGGTTATTGTGCTTAAAGAAGGTTATTGTGCTTAAAGAAGGTTATTGTGCTTAAAAGAGGTTATTGTGCTTAAAGAAGGTTATTGTGCTTAAAGAAGGTTTTAAAGGAGGTTATTGTGCTTAAAGAAGGTTTTAAAAGAGGTTATTGTGCTTAAAGAAGGTTTTAAAGGAGGTTATTGTCTAATAAATCATATAATGACAATAGTACTTTTCTTTATAATATATAGAAATGTAAAAAAAAGGACTATATAGCTATTCATTATGAGTTATGATACATCCAAATGTGTGCACCTTGTCCCTTTAAAACAAAAAAAGGTTTGGTTTCCATGAGGGTCCGGGCTTCAATCATAGAAATAAAACATAAAAAATAATCTGAAAGGACCATGCAAATTCCTGAATTATTTATGAATATTTAGTCAATATCTATTGAATAAATAATGCCTGATCACTTTTTATTAGATTTTCAGTCTTTTCAGAAGAGAAACCGCAGTTCTTTTTCATGATTTTGCAGATTTTTAGAAAAGAAACCACAGTTCTTTTTTCGTTGTTTTGTAGATTTTTAGAAGAGAAACCGCAGTTCTTTTTTCATGATTTTGCAGATTTTCAGAAACGAAACCTGAGATTTGTTTAATAATTTTTCAACTATCTACGGCTGGGAATAATGCTTTTAATGTTAAATTGGTTTGTTTATAATATAATATAAAAAGCAGTTTTTTTATTAGTTCTAGTATTCAAAAAGTTTAACTGTGTCAAAAAAATTTTTCTTTCAGATTATACGTTTCCCATTTTTAAAAGTTTTTATAACTTTGTAAAAACTAAGGATTTTAAAACTTTCAGAGTTAGCTGTCAAAATACTGTTAAAAAGAGACACTTTCCTATCGATCAAAAGTATTTTGCATATTTAATAAAAACATTTTTAGTCTTTTCTTTGAATAGCAAAATTTACTTAAACTATAACAATCCAATTCTGACTTATGTTTAAAATCTAATAATTGATAACTTGAACAAATTAAATTTGTTTAAATTTAAATTACTGTTATAAATTATCAAGTAGTCAAGATTAATCTATTTCTATTTATTGTTAGTCTTTCCCATATCTTTGCAACCTGATGGTCTAAACCTTTGATATTTCAATTTTAGACTAATTTGTTTAACAAAAGTCACAAAGTAGCAAAGGTCTACGGCAACGGGTTGCAAAGATATAGAAGTTGGTAAAACTTAAAAAAGTTGAAAAATGTTGTCAACCGTTAAGCCTCTCTTTCAGCGAACTATTCAGTAGTACAATTTTTTTGCAATTCACAATAAAGGGATGGAGTCATTGCTAGAGACGATATTTTATTATTTATCTTCAGCATCTTATGGTTCAGACCTTGGATACTTAAACTTAATTTATTTGATCTAACAGCATTCATAGTTTGAAATATCTAAGGTATACAACATTTTGTTGTAAGCTTTCTTGGAAGAAAACAGATCTCCATTGGAGCTGTGAGGTCACAAAATCCTACATGTAATTTTTCAACAGTTCTTTGCTTTTCAAAATTGAAGTGTAAAAATGCACTGCTTTGCATTAGCAATGCAAAACAAAAGTTTTAAATTGTAGTTTAAAGGGACTGTAAGAGTAATTTCAAATAACCCTCCATGCAAAGATAGCAATGCCCGATTTTTAACGGGATCCTCGAAACCTTAAAAAATGTGGAAGATAACGGTGTTTTCTGACTCAAAAAGTGTTTATTTCTGAGAGATGTTCCATCTTACTTCCTATGAACAAGAAATGCGCAAGGTTTTCACAGAGAAACTGCACATATGAAGATAAACAGTAAAAAAAAATGAAAACACTGATATCTAATTTATACTTGATTAGACAAAGCTTTCAAGGGTACCGTTGTAAATCGCACATTGTCACCTTTGCATGGAAAGTTACTTAAAATTACGCTTTAGAGTCCCATAACTAACCCTCAATTGAATTCCTTTTGCTGCACACATCTTAAAAAGCAATAACAATCCCTTTATTGCGTAGTTACTATCAGGAGATATCAGAGATACATCATTTTTCCCTTAGCACGCAAACTCAAAGAAAAAACCTAATAAGATATAGATTGAATTTTGTTTCTCTGAATACTGAAATAATCTGTTGGCGTACATTTTTTTTTTGATGTGAAGGAAAAGTTGATGTAATAACATTTGGTATATTTCTGAAAAGTAAAAATAAGTAATTTTCATCATTTTTCAGATTATTTAAACTTTTTTGTAAAGCCTCCAAAGCACCTTAACCATTAAATTAGGTCATTTTTTTAAAGGAGCTGGCCTCGAAAAGTTGGACTAGGGACATGTTTAACACTCCCGTATTTTAACTTTAAGGGCAAAATCATAGATTTATATCAAACAATGGCCTTGGATAGGGTTAAAAGGTATTGTGTTTCTAAAATCTAGAAATAAAACCTGACACTTGCGCGCAAGACAAAAAAAGAAAGACAAAATAAAAAAAGACAATATAAAAAAGACAAATTAAAAAAGACAAAAAAAGACAAAAGAAAAAAGAAAAAAGAAAAAAAGACAAAATAAAGGAAGACAAAATAAAGAAAGACAAAATAAAGAAAGACAAAATAAAAAAATAAAAAAATAAAGACAAAATAAAAAAAGACAAAATAAAAGGAAGACAAAATAAAGAAAGACAAAATAAAAAAAGATAAAATAAAAAAAAGACAAAATAAAGAAAGACAGTTGAAGCTGATGAACAAGCAAATACATTTAGGGTCGGAAACGTTTTGCCTCTAAATCTTTCTTAATTATTAATTTTACTCAACCCTATTTTTCCTATTAATTTGTGAAACAAATCTATGACATTCATTTGATACGTTTTTGGAAATAATGTGCAAATAAATGGCAAATTGATAAAAAAAAAAAAATATTCATTTCGAAATCTAGTATAGAAGCAAAAAATGTGCAAAGAATAAATAGCGCAAATTGCAGCAAATTAGACATTTTTCAAAAGCCTTTGACCCAGAAAATTCAAATGTGAAAAACATTCGCAAAATTGTAAAACCTAAATGTGTATTCAAGAAAAATTGAATTGTGCAAATCTTTGAAATCTGTGCAAAATTTCTTTTCAGAAATGGTGCATACTGGTTGCTTTTATAGGCTTTCCAAAGAGCTGTAAAATGTTGAAATCCAATAACTGGAAGTAGGTCTAAATATAGATTTAGACTGGTATAGGTAAAACAAGGCATTTAGGAAGTATGTCTGAGAACTCAGGCAGAAGGAATAAAAGCCCAGCTTTTTGAGTTATCGCAAAAAATGTTTGACCCCCTCCTCCGATGATAAATAGGTTTAACTGGAGGGGGGGGGGGGGCTTTTACAATTCAAAACTGTCCGGTACAATATTCTAAAACCTTTAATTACTCCCCGCCCCCTTGTTTTTGCTAATAGAAATCGCTTTATATGAAAAAGGGAGGATTCTGAAACGCGTTCGTTTTACTATATAGTATAGGTAAAAGGGGGTGAAAGGGGTTCTATTTGCATCAATTTCTAAGGTTTTTGCTTTTATTTTTCCCAAATCAATTTTAGATGAGATCTTAGTTGTTTGTGCTTTCCGGGTCCGTCAGCATAGGCTTAGATTTGTGAATCTTATTTACCTTCTAGCTCGTAACAAATGCTTTAACAACCCCTTAGAGAGTGAGATTTGTGAATCTTATTTACATTCTAGCTCGTAACAAATACTTTAACAACCCCTTAGAGAGTGAGATTTGTGAATCTTATTTACATTCTAGCT
>NW_019397483.1:25706-28641 GCF_000591075.1 Eurytemora carolleeae | reverse complement strand
ACAAATATTTGCATGAATATATATATATATATACGAAGAGTTTATTTTAAAGATAAATAAATTAAATATCATTAGAATTGAGGTTATTGGGCTAATAATGATTATGTGTAAAGCCATAAACATAATTTATAATTTGTCATAATCATACCTTTTTATATCATTTAACATATGTATGTTATAGTTATTTACAAGTACTTTACAGAGACCTTAAGGAAATATTACTGTACTAAGGATTCCACTTCCCCAGACCAATTTTTCCTTTAAAACATCCAGAGCTGAAATTTTTAGAATGGTGGATATCGGGATTAATGCTTAATCCACTCTTTTTCTTAATCTCGAGATTGAATATTGCTTGTTCTCCTCTCATTTTTAATCTCCAGATTAATTATCCGATCAGGATTAAGGATATCCCATTCAAAAGTTTTCAGCTCAGGTGTTAATTATTATAGGCAAACTGGGAACTCAGAATCAAAAGAAAATTTCAATTTCCCAAATATGTAGTTTTACCAAATTTTATCGTCTTTAGAGATGTTGCATTTCTTAATTGTCTCAAGGGACAGTAAACTAACTTATCATCCTCCTGTTGGAGGAATCATGGGTTCAGGGTTGGTAATGCTGGTCCAAAGGCGGTAAAAAAATTTCTGTTTTTTGTCATTTTGCAATCAAATCATTTTAAGCTTTCAGAGGACTATATTTTTACAACTTACTGGTTGAGTGACACAGTAAACAAGACAGAAGGAGAAAATCAAATCTATGCGATACTACAGCGACTTTGTAATCTAGTAGCTCTCCTCTAGTGCTGATTTTACATATGAGAATATTAAATTATCTGGTTATAGAAAATATAGAAAAGAAATTTAAAACATTTTTGCTCTCCTCAAAGCTTTTTAAAATGAGGAGCTATGATAGAAAACATATAAAATTACAATTTTGTCTACATGAAATTTACTTTTGTTTAAGAGGGGGGGGGTCTTACCTGAATATTTAGTTGAGAGCCAATAAATTATAAGAATCCCTGACTTCCAGTTTAAATGCATTTTCTCTACACAATCTTTTAATAAATACACTTCGTCGGCCCAGTTTGGGCATTTAAACAAGTCTTTATAATATTATATATAAATTGAAAAGGTGAAAAATTATCCTATATTCTAGAATTCAAAACTATTTCACCAGTTTTGCCCTGTAAATTTGAAAAAGTTTAATGTTATTTATTCTATTCTTTAATTTTTGTAAACTAAATACTCCAAAAATAGGAATTATTTTATTCTTTTAATGACAGTCACAGGTGTCATAAAAATAAAAAAATAAAATAAAAAACCGCAAATTTTGACACAGAGCAAAAAGTCTAAAATTTACGATTTATAATTCACTAGCTGGCGTTGCCCTTGGAATTTTAAAAAAAAATAATTGAAGCCTAGTTACCTCCAGGGTACCCACGGGTTCCCGAAAAATTGTAAGCCAATTAAGTTTGGATTTTGAATTTTAAAACTTAGTATTTAAGAGGTAATTGTAGTTTTTAAATGCAAAAAACGTTGAATAAATCCAGAAAGCTCGTTAAATGTAGATTCTTTTGTTTTTGAGATTACATGTTTCTAAGGAATTGAGTCTCAAATTTTCAATCCATATTTATTTGAATATTTTTTGATTTTTAAGCTTTTGATTATTTAATCTACCAGAGCTGAAAACTTAAGAATGGGATATCCTTAATCCCGATCGCTTAATTTGAGTATCCAACGTATACACACTTTTGATTTTCATCCTAATCCTCTCTTTTGGATACCCCTACTGTATAAAAGTTATGATTGATAACAATTACAAATACGATGCTATATCGATTGGACTAATATCCGATTGAACTTATGTCAGCTGTTCACAAACCGGCTTTTAGAGCAGTTGAACAAATATAAATTTAATCATGTTTTTGTGAACTTATTAAAAACACATTCTATTACATTTGTGAACTATTGATTTTGAACGTTAGTTTAAATAAACATAAACCCAAAACTTACGTTCGTTCAATCGATCATTATTTCAATTGATATGACACCATCAACACCAAAAATGTGCTAATATTAAAAACCGGTTTTTCAAAAGTTGAAGAGCGTATTAAAATGACACGCTGATTGGTTGAATTTTAAACGTACTAGGATTTTAGGGCGCTTCGCGCCCATATTCTATTTCAACTTTTAATTGTGGCTTTATCTCTGAACATCTTCTCTTTGTACAGTATAAAACAAACACAAAAAAAATTGCGGATTTCATAATATTTTTTTGCGCATTTTCAAAATTTTTCAAAAATAAAAAACTTTTAAACACAAACTTTTAAAATTTTGATCATTCATAAACCTTCCTTGGGGTCACGTGAGGTCCCACAAAAATTTTTGGCCCCGATCGGTTCAGCTGTTTTGACGTTTATTAGATACAAACAAACAGACAAACAGACAGACAAGCCAAATTTATATATAGATTTCTTGGATATCGACATGCGTATATTAACTTAATCTCGGGTTTAGTAAAACCAGGAGATCAAGCATTGATCTTGATATCCACCATTCTAAAGTTTTCAGCTCATATCAAAGGTCTACAACTAGTTGCAAAGAAAAAGAGTTTGAGGCGATTATTCCTGTGCTGGTTCAATGCGAACAGAGTCCGAACTTAATGAATTTAAGCCGCGTCTAAAAGTCGCCAAAAACCGGTTTCAATTGAGCGCCGGCTTAAATCTTGAAATATTGAATACAATTTTAAGTGGAACTAACCATATTTGAGCAGCGTCTCAAATCTAAGCGCGGCTCAAATTCTTTAAATTCGGCCTCTAAGCTTGTAAGTATGTAACAAAGAATTTATTTTTATAAAAGAATATTGTAGAACGCCATTAAAATAACTAAACTCAACTATAAAAGAAATTCTTTAAAGAAATATGTTATGGAAAGGGGAG
>NW_019397483.1:10920-25069 GCF_000591075.1 Eurytemora carolleeae | reverse complement strand
TAGTCAATGGAAGCATTGATTTAAATATTAGGCAATGGAAGCATTGATTTAAATATTAGTCAATGGAAGCATTGATTTAAATATTTGTCAATGGAAGCATTGATTTAAATAAAAGGGGACTACTGACTTCAATGCAACGTGAAGACGCTTAAATTATTAACTGAAAAATTATCGAAAATAAATAAGTTTATTTTTTCCCAAAATAGATAGTTTATATTATAGCTTAGGTTCACTATAAAAAATATCATTTTTTCATTAATAACTAAAGCTATTTTAGTGACAAGAGTGTTATAAAGACACAAAACCTTGGATTTTGCTATAAACATGTCATATTGTTTAAATCTATAAAATGCTAAATCTGCTCTATCTAGCTTTCCAGTGTTATTTATTTTAGAAGAAAAATCATCAAAAATTTTAATTCACTCCATTGTCAACCTTGATATTTTAATATTTTACTTAGTCAGCCTTGATATTTTGATATTTTACTTTGTCAACCTTGATATTTTGATATTTTACTTTGTCAACCTTGATATTTTGATATTTTACTTTGTCAACCTTGATATTTTGATATTTTACTTTGTCAACCTTAATATTTTACTTTGACCGCTACAGATAAAATTAAACTCTGACCACGACAGATATGATTAAACTCTGACCACTGAAGAAATCATTAAACTCTGACCACTATGGATATTATTAAACTCTGACCACAGTAGTTATGATTAAACTCTGACCACTATAGATATTATTAAACTCTGACCACTATAGATATTAAACTCTGACCACTATAGATATTATTAAACTTGGACCACTATAGATATTATTAAACTTGGACCACTATGGATATTATTAAAGTTGGACCACTATGGATATTATTAAACTTGGACCACTATGGATATTATTAAGCTTTGACTACTATGGATATTGTTAAACTTGGACCACTATAGATATTATTAAACTGGGACTACTACAGATATTATTAAACTTGGACCACTATGGATATTATTAAACTTGGACCACTATGGATATTATTAAACTTGGACCACTATGGATATTATTATATATATGTCGTTTTAAAGGTTTTGACCGACTAATTGAACCTCAAAATTAGGAGTTTACTAAAAACTGTGAAATTCATGTCGTTCTTGTTTTTTCTTTTTCTCGGGAATTTTGAAAATTGTATTCTTTACATCTGATTGAAATCTTTAAATCTAGGGAACTTTTTATAAATCGCTCATTTTTAAATTACAAAATCATGAGCTACAATTAATATCTTATGAATAAAGACCATTAGATTTCCCGTCATTTATAGTTCTCACTGTACGTTAAATGAAAGGTAAGTCAAGGAACTTGTTGAATATAGCTATAACTAGCACAGGAACCCTGCTTTGCCCAGAAACTAAGATTTTTTTCAACAAAAGGGACCTTCTCAACTTAAAATTTGTAAACCAAGTTAAAAAAAATCCCTAGGTTATACCAAATTCCCCAATACAAATTTGAGGCAAATCGGTCAAAGGGTTTATAAGTTATGAACCCCTTTGACCTTTTACTCAGGAATTTTGCAAAATGAAATAAAACTGATCAATGTCTTCAAACGTTCAGGGCAATTATTGGAAATCGCTCAATTGCAACTTATAAAATTCCACTGTTTTCTGGTTATTGTATTTTGTTAAATATATTTGTAATTAGCACAGGAACCCAGGTTTGCCTGGAAACTAAGAATTTTCTACAAAAGTCGACCTTCTCAATTTCAAACTTTTAAACTAAGTTTAAAAAACATTCCTGTTGTTCTTCTGGGTTTCATATCAGACATACAAACAAACAGAGATTACTACTTAGATATATAGATACTATACTAAACAGTAGTTTCAAGACTGAAGTCTCTAGACTGAAGTCTCTAGACTGAAGTCTCTAGATTAAAGTCTCTAGATTGAAGTCTCTAGACTGAAGTCTCTAGAGTGAAATCTCTTGACTGAACTCTATAGATTGAAGTCTCTTGACTGAAGTCTCTTGACTGAAGTCTCTTGACGGAAGTCTCTTGACTGAAGTCTCTAGATTGAAGTCTGTAGACTGCAGTTTTTAGAATGAAGTCTCTAGTCTATAGACTAAAGACTGCAGTAGACTGAAGAAACACAATGTAGACTCTAAACTTTAGAAACAGACTATAGACTCTGACTGTAGACTGGTGTGAGTGTTTAGCTCTACTGAACCTGAACCTCGGGTTCACCTGAACCCAGAGATAGATAAACCTCATATCCGTCACTTCTATCCGCTATCTATCTATCTATATATTTATCTATCTATCTAACCCAGGGTTAGATAAAGCTATATCTGTTACTTCTATTTAACTGTTTATCTATCTTTCTGTCTGTATGTCTGTCTTTTTATCTATTTTTTCTAATTTTCTATGTATTATTCTTTCTATTTGTCTGTATCTATATCTATTAATCAATTATTTATCAATATTTTTTCTTTACGTAGCTCTTATTCAAATTGTAAAATATTTGTTAATTTATTTTCTTTACGTAACTTTAATTTAAATTGTAAAATATATGACATTTTGTAAAAATCAAAAAGAATAAAGAGAAAATGGTTCAAGAAAACTTTAAATTGAAAAACCAAAAAAAAAAGAAATTACGAAACATGGCCAGAACTTTCTGAATGTTATATTCTTCATAAAAAAAAACCTAAAGAAAAAGAAGAGAGATGACCCCTTGTCACTACCTGGGATATCTATGAGAAATTACCCCAACATGTGATATCTATAAGAAATGGCCCTTACCTGGGATATCTATGAGAATCACCCCTACCTGGGATACTATGATAAATTACCCCAAACTGGAATATCTATGAGAAATGATCCCCTACCTGGGATATCTATGAGAAATTACCCCTACCTAGGATATCCTGAGATATATCTATAAGAAATGACCCCTACCTGGGATATCTATGAGATGAACCCTACCTGGAATATCTATGAGAGTGTAGGTCAACCTTAGGTTGATTAGAAGACAGCACCACAGTGCAAACATTTTACCTGTAATTAATATAATTAATTTAAATTTAAAACATGGATTGTGAAAAATAAGCAACCCTGAAAAATAAATTGAGTTTTGTCACACTTCTAATATTCTAATCCCTATATCTTTGCAACCTGATAGTAGAAACCTTTGATATTTCAAACTTAAGTTATTTGATCTATAACAACAAATATTTGAATGATTCCTTAACAAGTATTTGTAACGTCCACTAGAATATTAGACTACTCAGCTACAGTGTGTCCCACTAGAATATTAGACTACTCAGCTACAGGGTGTCCCACTAGAATATTAGACTACTCAGCTACAGGGTGTCCCACTAGAATATTAGACTACTCAGCTACAGGGTGTCCCACGAAACATGACAGAGGTAAATAGTTTAGAATGTCTTCTTCCATAATTTGTTTAATTGTTTAATACCAAAGACAATAATAAGATATTTTATAGGAGTCATGTTATCGTAAAATTAATTTCAAAGTAAAATATATTAGAGCAAAAGATTTTTAAACCAAATGAACTACATAAAGCTTCACTATTTAACACATTGTATGGAAGACGACATTCAAAACTATTTACCAACTGTCATGTTTCGTGGGTCGTTATTCCTGGTCACTAGGTTTTAACCTAAAAAAATTTTTGCTACTCTTTAATAATAAAGATTTAAAACTTAAAAATTAGTTTTTATTTGAAGGAGTAACTGGCAAAACTATGATCATTTGCATTGCTTACTATACAGAAAGAGATGGTAAAATGCATGCAACATCACTGGTATGGCTTTGAAACCCTGGATCAGGAACATGTACCTATACTAGACAAAAATAGCCTAATATCAGGAAAGGGTTAATGTGCACCTTTTTTTTCTAAATTGTGTGATGGTTTCATCCAGTTACATAAATTGTATTTATCATTTTCTAGACAAAAACTGCATAAAGAATTTTCAAATATCGGCAGTGTGTTTTTTAAATAAAACTTTAAACTATTTTTCTAATTTTGTAGATAATAGAAAGTAAACACAAGTTACCACAGATATAAAATACAATCCAGTGATGTGAACAAGAAAAGCGGGGGTGGGTGCTGATCGTACAACAGNCCCCCCTCCTCCAGACATAATATATTTTTATACTGAAAAAGTGGAACATATAATTCATGTTGACAAATTTTAACATGTAACATGAAGTTCTGTGAATATATGTTTTCTTAAATCTCTATGTACACTGTACACTGTACACTGTACACTGTACAGTGTACATTACGCTAAATAAAGGAATTGAGTCTTTGCCATTATACACTCTGATTTGCTAACCCCAATATCTTTGCACATCAATATCGTAGACCTTAATAGTGCAAACTATGAAATTTGTAAGTTTAAAATATCACAGGTTTACACCATACGTTGTATAGATATATGGATAAGAAGATTTGAGTTTTTGGCAAACACTCAATTCCTTTGAAAACAAATTTAACTAATATTTCAATTTTGCGGGATTTACGGGATGGAAAGCACTTGTGAGTGAAAAAAGTTTGAAAAGATGGAAGGGGGATACCATTTTTTGTTAGAAATTAAATATTCATGTTATTTGGCAATTCAGGATTTTTTTGGAATTATTGAATTTAAAGGGACTGTAAGGGAAACATGAAAGGGGGTATAGGATGAAACCTGAGAATCTCAGGCGTTTAACGATCTATCTGATGTTCCTGTCTCGAGAAATCAACATGAAACTGTGTCAAATTTAAACGAAAATTCAATTATATGCAATTTTGTATAAAAGTTGTAGGTTTAAACAGATGATATTCAGCAAATACGAAACCAATTGATAAGCAAAAGCGCGTGCATTCATTCAAATTTTGACAAAAATATTCATTAATTCGGAGTTAAAGAACATTGCGGATATAATTATTTTCAAATTATTTTTAAATCAAATTAAAGTTGTTCAAATTCAGTGAAATTCCATTCTAAAGTGATTTTTCTATTTTGATGAATATGTGTGGTGTTGATAAACTGCCGTATGTTACCCCCGAGCAATGATTAGGCCGTATACCTAAGGGAATTCAAGCAATAAAATGTGANATAGAGGAGAGTATCCCACCCTATCAATGTTATTCTAGTTATTATTTAATCAATTGTTGTAATACTGTAAATACAACTATAATTACTACTTTAAGAACTCTTATTAAAATAATACCAGGCTTTTAGGGTGCTTAGCACACATCTGATATTTCAACTTTTAATTGTGAGCATTTACTCTTTGTACAATATAAAACAATAACAAAAAAGTTCGTGGATTTCTTATCTAATATTTTTAAGACACATTTTTGTAATTATGAGCATTCATAAACCTTAACAATGGGGTCATGTAAGGTCCCGCACAAAATTTGGGCCCGATCGGTTCAGCCGTTTTGACGTGAATTGGATACAAACAAAAAACAGATAGACAAGCAAAGTGAATGAAAGACAGGTTTGGGAACCTGGCTTTGTCCGGACATATTCTTTATAAAAGTCAACCAACTCAACGCAGAACTTTTTAACAGAGATTATTACTTTGTACACAGCCGTTAACGATTTTGTTAACCGTTAGCACCGTTAATTCTGTAATAATAGTTGACATTTTTCCGTTAACGCCGTTAATAATATTGAGATCGTTAACTAACGGTAACATTAAAAAACAACGGAAAATACCGTTAACGAAACGAACGGCTACCTGAGATTTTTTTCTAAACACAGTTGGAACTAACCGTTAACAAAACGGCTTGAAAAATGTGAAACATTCCCAGTCCTACTTCCTATTCCACAGTTTTCTGGTTTTCCCTGTGGTTATATTTTTGATCTATTTTCGAACGTGGGTAAGATACAAGCTGTATAGTCTTTATATATATATAGTCCAATAAGAGCAATTACTTAAACCTTCAGAACATAATTTGTCATCTAAATAATAAAAGAACATAAAATATCTTGTGGCACACAGTAAAAAAACAAAATATTATAAACTGTAGGTTGATATCCTTGTAATTAAAGATTTTTTTCATTTTATGAAAGATAGAACAAAAAAACTATTTTTTCTCGTTCTTAGATAAAGAATTAAGGATATCGCTGTTGATCGGATATACCTATCTTTACTTAAAATTACGAGATAAAAATTGTATTCGTGTAATATCGATTTTAAAACTAAAATGATTAAATAAAGCTGTATTTTTTGTTTCTTTTTTCTTTCTCTCTGAATTTAAATTCTTTAAAAACATTTCAAATATTTAATCTTGAATTTCTTTATTCATCTTACAAAACGATTTAATGAAATTTTTAACATCTTTGCTTTTGATTATTGACAGGGGTTTTTAGTTCATAGATTTTGAAAAATTTTTGCTTTTTATTGTATTTTGATAATTGGATAGTCATTATTCGAAAAAAAATGTTGAATGAAAAAGTAAATTTGTGAATTTTTCACAAAAAAATTGGCGGATTCCATCAATTAACGGATAAAATCAATGTAATTGTATGTATAGTAAAATTATAGAAAAAATAACTTTATTTATGACTTAAAAGTCCACTTTTTCCTAATTACTAATTTACTACATTACTAATTTAGCAAGAAGTAACATTCACAAAATCAAAATATAAAAGAAACAAATCTCTTTCAATAATTTACGAGTAATTAAATAAACATGGATCACTTAGCAGGTATATCTTTTAATTAAATATGTTGATGTGGGTATGAATATAAAACAAAACGTCTTGAAACGCAGACTACAATCCAATATTTTTCTGATGTTGATATTTTAAAAACTGTCAGATTTTAAGGCAAAACAACTTTTAAAATTTTTCGGACGAAACTTTTTTTTGAAACTTTTGAAACTTTTTACTGATTCATTTGAGACATATTAAATGTTTTAATGATGTATAATTACTGAGTGTAGAGCGCAAACTCGACATTCAAAATCATCCATTTGGTTGGTAACGTTTAGAGAATAGATTTTGTTCGACTTACGACTTTGTTCGCAGATTTCTGCAAAGGTATTCAAATGTCGTCTTTTCAATAAAAATTCCAGAAAATCTACAGAAAAAGTTTGTTAACAATGAGAGATTACAGAAACTAATAACTGAATAAGATTACTTATTTCTGATGATAAAATTTTATTTTTATTAATTTTGGTTACATTTTTTGTCGTCGAAATGAATTATTTCGAACGTCGACTTTGCGCTCAAACTCAGTAATTATACATCATTAAAACGTGTCATATGTCGCAAAGTAATCCTAAAAACTTTCTTCACAATACTACATTTTCAGTTCAACTACCATGCATTGCAGGTCACTCCCTTTATCAGAAGATTGAGAGCAAGCATTGATATCGATATCCACAATATACAAGAGCTGCCAGCTCTGTTTATGTTTTATTAGAAATGTAGGATCTAGCTAAATGTCACAAAATCTAATTAAAGTTATCAATTAGGGCAAAAACTAAAGTGAAAATAATTTGATTTAACTCCAGCGATGAGTTTTTAATTTCAGTTTTTACAAGAGTAATTGTTCATATCGTTCATCAATAAACTGTCTTTTATAATTATACAAATATTTAGAAGTACTAGGCTTTACATCTGCTTTGCGTTCCTGTTATTGTACTAATTGTAGGATTTAAATTCTACTTTCAACAAAAATCTGGCCCCGTTCGATTTAGTTATTTTAGCATTTATTGGATACAAAGACATCTCCATAGCATACTTATAAAAACTTTGCAAAACATTATCATTGAAAAAAAGCATAAAAATTATGTCAAAATGTCGACATGCAAACAAGATGCTTCTAGTAAATGTAATGGAGATAAAATGTTGCTTTAATATTTAATTTTAGCATTTATTTAAAATTTATCATCTCCTAAAAATCCACAAAACATCTGTGATAAATCTTCAAGTTCATTAATACTGAAGATTGCATAAAGCATGAAATATTGTGAAAATGAATAAAATGCTCTGAGAATATATTGTTGTATTGTCACTGATATATAATCATATATATATTTGGGTGAAAAGGGAGGAGGGAAGGAGGGTGTATTGCGGTAACATCTATCTTTCTATATATCTCATTATCCAATTAGAGTTATCTGCAGTAAATGGAAATATTTACTTCTTACGCTTATAAAAAAGGGCCCTAGGAATGCAATGCATGTGCATAGCTCAATTGTTCAAGGCCAGCTTATTGAAGATAAAAACTTAGACCGTTAACTTTAATAGAAAGGTTTGCAAAAAAAAAGTGTCAAAAAAGGCCGGAAAAGTAAAAGCTCTAATAACAAAAAAGTAATGGGCTATTTTATTTTTTTTTTACACGAACTAGCCTTTTTACCGTCCTGTAACCTAACCTATGCATTAAAAGAAATAAAATGTGCAAAAAACTACTGTTCCTTAAAAGAAAAAAAACTTCAAGGTGATAGTGTCAAGAAAACACTAGAGGTTAAGTGTTCAGGGTTTAGATGTAAGATTAGCAGAGGCTGTGAAGTAAAACTTTTAAGAGAGGTTTCGTGAATTTATTCAACAGAATTATATATATTTGAAACTTCCACACAATATTTTAGTGTATGGTTAACCACAAAGTATGATACTTGAGAGACAGGTCTTTTGAATTGCATTGCCATTTTTTTTAGTATTAATGGTTCCTTGTATCCTTTAATATTAATGGTTCCTTGTATCCTTTAATATTAATGGTTCCTTGTATCCTTTAATATTAATGGTTCCTTGTTTCCTTGTATCCTTTAATATTAATGGTTCCTTGTATCCTTTAATATTAATGCTTCCTTGTATCCTTTAATATTATGCCTACTTTATTTCGATTAATAATAAAACACTGCAAAAAACTGAGCAGCATTTTTCCTACCTTAACTACTACCTTTACTACTTTTACTACCTTTAAACATAATCCAGAAACAAGACCATTGCAGTGTTAGAATGTATATGTTTAGGGTTAGAAAAAAAGTAAAGGTAAGCTGGTAAAGAAAACCAAAACCCAAGCCCTTGCGACGCTTTAAAGTCGAGGCTGTATAAAAATTAAATAAATAACTTTTATAGTTGTCTATATATCAGTCAAACACAAAAAACCATAGTTAATTTTGTATCTTCAGAGCATAGGCATTTTAAATCGTCATTAAATAGAGAGACCGGCTATATATGGTAGTTGAACTGAAAGTGCAATTTTGTAGAGAAAAAAAGGATTCCTTTGATACCAACGAGACATCATTACTGTGTACAATATTTTAATAAGACCCAAAAAGTCGATCACTTGTAATATTTCAGCTGTTGTTTCAGTCAGCAGAAGAAAAGTTTTTTTTATAATTCTTAAATAACAAAATATTTAACAAACACTATTCTCAAGCTAATTGGATGTATATAAATAATGAACTTATATCATTGAAAATAAGTTCTCAATCTTGATTTTTAAATCTTGCAGGTTTATGAAAATTTGTTCAGCTTGGGTGGCTTATTAGAGGTTTTCTTTATTTCTATAAAGGTAATAGCAATAATGAAATAATCGTTTCAACGGTTCTACTATGGCTTTCATTTATAATTTGTTTAAAGAAATATGTTCCGAAACAGCAATTTAGTCTATAAAATATTTTTTTACAGGTTTTGTCCGAGTTATTAAATAATTGTTATAAGTAAAGTTTCTTCTGCTGACTGAAAAAAACTGCCGAAAATTTACAAACGACTTCACGCGCTCATTTAAATATTGTACACGTTAAAAATGTTTTATAGGTATCAAATGAATCCTAAAGTTTATTTTCATTCTCAGTTTAAATATGTTACATAACCAGTCTCTCCATTTCAAGTTTTATTCGTATGTAATAATACATAGATTAGGATATTTAATGTTACACAAATAAAACATTTTCAAGGACTGCATATGTGAAATATAAGAAGGTTTTTAAACATGGCTGGACAGGTTAGTGATCATGAAATATCATGTCCTCAAAATATATTTTCTTTCAAATGCTCATTTTTAAGAATTATATGTACAGTCTTAGAAAAACCTCTCTGAAAAATGTTTTGTAAGTTTATGAAAGTTCTGCTTGTAAAATGTTTGTATATGAATTGTAAAGAATTGTTCGCTGCCGTTTGACCTTCTGTTAAACAATAAATGATAAAAGATCTTAGAATTATAATTATGTCATAAACTTTTTTTCATGTTCATGAATGTGTAAAAAACACAGAAAACATTATCAATGTTTAAGATAAAATGTGTTGCTGTTAAGATAATCTTACATTACAGAAATTACCTCCCAAAGGTATGTTTTTAATCAAGAAAGTTATATTCTCTTAATTGCTGAATGATGCAATGTCCTCATCATGTTTTCATTCTCCTCAAGACAAGAAGTAAACCCTTCTCTACGCCAAACTTCATCTAATTCTAACAAACTATCCAATCCTACCAAAGTCTATCCAATCCTACCAAACTCTATCCAATCCTACCAAACTTCATCTAATTCTAACAAACCATCCAATCCTACCAACTCTATTTAATCCTACCAAACTCTATCCAATCCTACCAAACTTCATCTAATCCTAACAAACTATCCAATCCTACCAAAGTCTATCCAATCCTACCAAACTCTATCCAATCCATCCAAACTCTATCCAATCCTACCAAACTCTATCCAATTCTATCAAACTGTATCTAATTCTAACAAACTATCCAATCCTATCAACTCTATCTAATCCTACCAAACTCTATCCAATCCTTCCAAACTTCATCTAATTCTAACAAACTATCCAATCCTACCAACTCTATCTAATCCTTCCAAACTCTATCCAATCCTACCAAACTCTATCTAATCCTACCAAAGTCTATCCAATCCTACCAAACTCTATCCAATCCATCCAAACTCTATCCAATCCTACCAAACTCTTTCTATTCCTAACAAACTATCCAATCCTACCAACTCTATCCAATCCTACCAAACTCTATCCAATCGTACCAAACTTTATTTAATCCTATCAAACTCTTTTTAATCCTACCAAAATCTATTCAATCCTATCCAACTTTTTCCAATCCTACCATTAAACTCTATCCAGTCCTACCAAACTCTATCTAATCCTTTCAAATTCTATTTAATCTTAACAAACTCTATTCAATCCTACCAAACTTTTTCCAATCCTATCATTAAACTCTATCCAGTCCTACTAAACTCTATCTAATCCTATCAAACTCTATTTAATCCTAACAAAATCTATTCAATCCTACTAAACTCTATCCAATCCTATCCAACTTTTTCCAATCCTACCATTAAACTCTATCCAATCCAATCAAAAAAAAAATTTACATCACTTTTCAGATTAAAGTTATTATTGCTTTTTCATTTGATGTGGAAAACTCATTTTAATGCAACTTCTTTGTGTTCACAATTTTTGAAACCAGAACTTCTAATGTAAAAAAAGTATAAATTATCAATAAAACATATTCAGAGTGACCCTAAATAGATTAGACTTGAGACCGTCCATACAAAGAGGGAAATGTCCGATTTACAACAGAACCCTGTGTTCGTCGATAACTGAGATATGTGTGTGTAAACTTATCAAACTCCGCTTGTATTCAGCTGCAAAGTCAAGTGACCGCTGTGTTCAGACTGTACAGCGCATATTTGCAGCTGAATATAATCGTTTTTCTAAAAGTTTCTGTACTTGACAAAGAAACAAATACTTTAATGGGACCAACCTCTCTTTTTATAGAGGAGAGGGTCACTTGAAATTACGCATACAGTCCCTTTAGCCCTGTTTTTATTTTGTAGATCATTTATCATATCTCTTATAGACAAAGTCCTTGATAAACATGTAGTACATTTACGTATTTAAATCTATGTAATATACGCAATAATTCAATTTATGTACAATTTTGTTATTTTTAAGTTTTTAAATATTGGATTGGAGAAAGAAATGTTACATGAAAGTATTTAATAAAAAACAATTTATATAAAATATATTCCATTAACTTCATATTACTGAATTCAAAATAGAAATGTTTTTTTTTATTTATTTCTGTGATTTTTATCAAATAAGATAAAAATAGAATTATAGGACTCTGATTGATACTAACTTGAGGAAAGAAGAAAAAATTGTTTTTCTTTATTGATTTATAACAAATTTTGAGTTTTGAATTTACGCATAGGTTTTAGAATGCGTTTAAATATCACCATAATCTCAGAAGAAGTAAATATTTTCATTTACTGATAGTGAAAGCGCCGATAGAAGGATTTTTTACTCTGATTGGATAATGAGATAGATAGAAAGATACATGTTACCGCCTTACAATTTCTATTGGGTCAGAATAGACACCAAACACATTACTGAATCCTGATTGGATCAGGTGCTAATGGACATGGATGGCGTACAGGAGTGATATAAGTAGATTAAAAATGTGCATATATTTTCTTTTAGTTATCTGGACAATTTCAACTTTTATTGATAATGCCTTAAAGCTTTCAAATTATAAAATTGCAAACATGCTTCACTAATATAACTGAACCATACAGATTTTTTACAAACATGCTTCACTAATATAGCTCAACCATACAGATTTTTTACAAACATGCTTCACTAATATAACTGAACCAAACAGATTTTTTGCAAACATGCTTCACATAATATAGCTCAACCATACAGATTTTTTGAAAACATTTCATTTATGTTTTTGTAAAATCTAGGGCAACAAAAAGATTGAATTGATGAGGTAAAATCAAAATACATTGCGACAAATCAAAATCGACTCAGTATTAAAAATGTGTGCTATTGTTACCATTTAAAAGTGATGGAAAATAGGGAAATGTAAAACCTGAAACTGACGTGATTACATTTACAGAGTATAGGAAAAAATGTATTTACAAGTAAAAAAAAGAACAAATAAAATGATACTAATGAATAGTAGAAAGCCATAGCTCTCTGGCGGACTCTCCACCTTTCACTTGTCTCATACGACGAGTTAATCTTCTATCTTCGGACCCTCGTGATTACTAACTTCCATTTCGGTTTTAGCCCAGGCCGATTATATTTCCCGCTCCCTGGTTTAAGCCGTGGTTCAAGCCTTTTGGCTTGAATTTAAAATAGAATTCCGGGTCAATGATAGTTTTGGTTTTCCACGCGTTTGAATCTTCCATAAGTTCAAATCATGCGTTAAAAGCATTTTTTCTGGGCTAGCATCTTTTAACAGATAAATCTCTCTACACGATATACATGAGGCGACTTATCATCTTCCCCAGTGTTATCGTTTAATACAGTTTATTTACAAGTAAGCTTCTGTCTATGCTTACACTTTTTTCATACTAGTCAAAATATATTCGATAAGATGATAAAAAAGTACACCTGCAAACTAAAAAAAAGGAATATATCAGGTGAGCTATTTGAACAGTCACAGACCAAAACTTTTAAAAATTGGAGAAAAGGACATTATTGGTACAACCTTGAATGACCTGGAAGCGTAGACCCCTCGTTTTGATTTTACAAGTATGACAAAAGCGAATTATCTGAATACCTTTTAAATAACTCTTTAAAAAGAGGTTTCGAATAAAAACAAATTTGTAATCTTACGTGCATCTTACTTTCGTGTTATATAAAAATAACAGCAAAAAAGATGGCGGGCAGAAAACCATCCGAGTGTGAAAAGTTATGTTTTCATTTTTATATCTTCAAATTGAAAACTTATTGGATTGTGTTGTCCTCGCAAATTAGTTTAAGTTTGTTGGAAAACTGACTTGATACAGAACATTATATATTGGGATAAAATTGGTGAGAAACTAAAACTTTTTAAAAGAATAGAAGTGGTGAAGAGAACTAACTATCAAACAAGAGAAAAAAGAAGAGAAGAAATCAGGAAGGGAAGGGGGAAGGATAGAATATGGATTAAGGAAGGGAAGGGGAAGGATAGAATATGGATTAAGGAAGAGAAGGGGGAAGGATAGAATATGGATTAAGGAAGGGAAGGGGGAAGGATAGAATATGGATTAAGGAAGGGAAGGGAGAAGGATAGAATATGGATTAAGGAAGGGAAGGGGGAAGGGTAGAATATGGATTAAGGATAGAATCAAGATTGAGGAAGGAAAGAGGGAAGGATAAAATAAGGATTGAGGAAGGTTTTGAAAACATA
>NW_019397483.1:0-10565 GCF_000591075.1 Eurytemora carolleeae | reverse complement strand
GGGGGGGGGGGGGGGAGGGGGTTCGGAGCATAGTTTGGCGGCAATTTACTGATATCATAAACTAAGTGTAAATATGTATAGGGAAACATGGAAGATTGTTACTTTAAAAAAAAAATACTTTTTCAAATTTGTCCAACCCTAAAACGGAATTTTCTAAGAATTCTTGAAATCCATCCTAATTTCCTAAGTTCTATACATTCCAGAAATTTTGACAATCTGCGCGTTTTTGTTGAATTTTCTGAAGAATTATACTTAGCTTTTCCACCGAAAACGGATCAGAAAAAAAAGGATTTGTAAAGTAAAAGTATCAATTTACCAATTTGATGGAGAAAAAAAATTTAACTAAAAAATCTCATATTTAGTTAATCTTCAACAAGTTGGGATTTTAAGATTTAGCAGGAAATTATTTTAACCATAAACATAAAAGGGGGGGGGTAAGTAACGCCCCACCCCCTCTAGAAAATGACATTATGAGTGAACGTTTGTAGATTTAATGCAATTTTGATAGCCCAATTTTTTCATTGCCACATAATTTATGAAAAAACCTCAAATTTCAATGGTTTGGATTCTAGAGCGCTCTGAAAAATTGCATAAAATGTGTCGGAAAAATACTTTTTTTACAAATTACACATGTTTGAAAACCTATTCGCTAGTAAATTTAAGTAGCGATAACCCTATTTGGACGGGGGGGAGTGTCGATGTGACCACCCTAACGTTTTTTTGTGATAACTCAAAAATTATAATTTTAGTCAAGTATTCAAGTCATTTGGCTTAATCAATATCATTTGTTAGACACATAGATGAAAAAAAATCTTACTTTTCTATTAAACATTTGTCGTGTCATATATTTATTCATTTCTCACCCAATCATGAATATGCGTCCGAAAGTATAAACCGAGTGATCAGTAATACCTTTAAAACCCGGTCATTTAAAATACATAATTTTATCAAATTTGATGAAGTGCATGGATTATTCATAAAAAAACTTTATACATTTAATGGTTAAACAAAACGTTTCTAAAAAGTTTATTATTCTCTATAAGTTTTTGCCTGTTATAAAATTTAAGAATAATTATAAATTAAAAGTTTAGGAAAATATCGTGACTTAGAAAAATTTGTTGATCGGAGAGAGAAATTTTCCAAAGTTTCGTCAACATGTCAGAATTGATTAAAAAGTATCGACATTTTTGGTGGATTTTCGATATTTACGAAAATGAAAAGAAAGCAATTTTTAATTATTACACAGGAAAATGGGTTGTACGAACTTTCTCATCTAAACGTGTGGTTTTGGCTGGTTATATTTGAAGGCGTCAAATTGTTAAATAGCTGAAAATATCAAAGAAAACATTTTCCTTTTATGATTCTAAACATGGCACACTTCCAATATTATCCCGTTTTATGTGACAAAAGAGAAACATTTATTATAAAACATTTGATCATTGATCTCTGTTACATGTATAGTATACAGTGAGAACCAGAAAACTGTTCTTCTGTTAATTATAAAGTGTGTATTTTTGCATCTGAACTACTTACAGGGTTATTCAGAAATTATGAGACTGTACAAATATCTGAACTACATACAGAGTTATTCAGAAATGATAATACTGTAAAAATATCTAAACTACATACAGAGTTATTCAGAAATGATGAGACTGTAAAAACATCTGAACTACATCCAGGGTTATTCAGAAATTATGAGACTGTAAAATATCTGAACTACATGCAGGGTTATCCAGAAATGATAAGACTGTAAAAACATCTGAACTACATACAGGGTTATTCAGAAATGATAAGACTATAAAAGCATCTGAACTACATACAAGGTTATCCAGAAATGATGAGACTGTAAAAACATCTAAACTACATACAGGGTTATTCATAAATTTTGAGACTGTAAAAACATCTAAACTACATACAGAGTTATCCAGAAATGATGAGACTGTAAAAACATCTGAACTACATACATGGTTATCCAGAAATGATGAGACTGTAAAAACATCTGAACTACATACAGGGTTATTCAGAAATTATGAGACTGTAAATATCTGAACTACATCCAGGGTTATTCAGAAATAATGAGACTGTAAAAACATCTGAACTACATACAGGGTTATCCTTTAAAAGAATAATAAAGGGAGGGACCTAATGGGAAACTGCTTTGACTTATGACACTATCAATTAATTTATATACAACTAAATTTATTTATAGTCCTTAGGGCCCTATTTCTATAGTAATAAATTCTCTAGACTAAAGGCGGAAACAGAATAGCGAAAATTAAACTTAAATTTATTTCTCAACAAATATTAATGCAGAAGGAGGAGAGCGGGAGGTAAAAAATAGTACAGTGATAACAAGAAAAAAATGGAATCCTAAGACGACATTATAACAATAAGTAAGTGCATTTATTGCTGTTCCAAAGCAAACAGTTTTACTAGACACTTATAGAATCACTAATTTAGTGAAATAGGTCTGTTTAGACTGAAAAATGCCGTGTTTCATGCTCATTCGACTTTTTAAAATTATTACTGGATTATAAAAGTCGTCTTACTATTTTCAGAGTTTTCTGGTTATCACTGTATCATTACATTGTTCAAAGTCATTTTATGACAATGCTATTTTGCAATTTTGTATTGTTTTGTAATAACATAGCTAAATGCAACATTCAGATTCAAAACGGTAATTTTTTTATATAATGAAGCGACCTCAAGGAAATGTCCGATGTTCAACGGTACCCCTTGTTAGTCCTCAAGGGAATGTCCGATGTTAAACGGTACCCCTAGTTAGTCCTCAAGGGAATGTACAATGTTCAACGGTACCCCTTGTTAGTCCTCAAGGGAATGTCCGATGTTCAACGGTACCCCTTGTTAGTTCTCAAGGGAATTTCCAGTACCCCTTGTTAGTCCTCAAGGGATGTCCGATGTTCAACGGTACCCCTTGTTAGTCAAGTGATCGACGTGTATTCAAAGGAACTTTATTGTTTGTTGCAAATTTCCAAAGAAACTGCAATATTCAATATTCTGGATCTGCAACCTTTATTAAACAAAGTAATGTTTTTGACGTTTAAAAGGTTTTACGACAATATGAGAAGGTTCTAGCATTTTGAAACTTTATTCTGTAGAAGTTTCCTTTATCAAACATGCAAATTTGTTACCCAAGAAGATCGTTTGAAATGGTCGTTTTTGGGTTTATAAAACGATAATTTTTAGTTTGTGCCATATTTTCACTTAGGATAACAATTTTTGCATGCTAGACATAAGCAAACTTCTACAGAATACAATTTGAAATCGTTGGACCCGTCTCAGATAGTCATGAAACCTTCTAAAAGTGTAAAAATATTAAATATTTCTGGCTATTACTACAATTAATGCTTGTAGAATTGTAGTTAACCTTATTCCTACTAGGGTTTCACAAAGGAATTGCGCGGAATTGCGCGGTATTCTGTGGAATTATGCGGAAATAAAGGGCTCGCAATTGCTCGCCAAAATCTTCATCGATAAACTTTTTTCATTTTGTTTTTTTCATCGTTTGTGAACGACCCATTTTGTTAGATTTTTTTCAATCGTTCAATCGTTCAAAAAAAAGAATTTGTTTGTTCTATAAATCAATGTTCATTTTCCATCTTTTTCGTTCTGTTTCTTACTGAACGATTGTTAATTAAAATCAGTAAAATTGCTGGTTTGGTAAAATCGTTTGTTCAATGATATTTTTCGTCCGGTAAAAAACGAAAAATTTTATTTGAAAATTTTGTTTGAAAAAATCGTTTGAATGAATTCGTTCGTTTTTTCAAGTTTGTTCAAACAAACGGAAACATTATTCATGAACAGTCAACATCGTTAGAACGGTTTTACATCATATTTTTTTTATTTTTCTCATTCGCTTTTGAAAACAATAGTTTTTTCATTTCTTTAAAGATCCAAGTCGTTCGACCATCGTTCGTCTGAGAGACGACATCGTTCATGAAAAATTTTGTTCTTTCTAAAAAAAATGTGAAAGATTTGTTGTTTGATACTAATAAGTCCAACATATTTTACCGTTGTGAATCAGGTATTGTCACTTGAAGTTAGGCTAACTGTCTCTTTAACACCCCCTAACAGTCCCTTTAACACCCCCCCTAACTGTTGAACTGAGGTTCGAAGACTGCAAGATATGTTTACGAGTACAGAATGAAGTAACGGAAATTGTTGAAGCATAAGATTTAATCTTTATTACTTTCTATTTGTTTCTCAAATATAAAATGTAATAGAAATCGTAAACTTTAGCTCAACACAAAACCACAAACCTCTTCAGGGCGTCAACAATTTTAAATTCAAAAAGCAATAGAAAATCAAAATTGTCAGGAAACAGTTGTCAGGTCTTTAAAATAAGTTGAGACTTTTTTTCGTTAACCTAATAATAGAAGTAAAATTCTAGAGTTAATAATCACCAAATATCTCTAATCTTCGCATGTTGTTTGCCTTTTTTGAGCTTTTAATATTACGGGAGATACAAAGAATTTCGTTCAGATTTCGATAATTTTGGTTTTATTTAATAATATTGAAAATTGAACGAAGCTCTCAATATCTCCGGTAATATTGACATGCACAAAAAGGCAGACCACATTTTGAGAATGCCAGGAAAAGAATAATTTCAAGGTTATTGTTTCAAGAATCATAAATTTTAAAGAAGGCTGACGACGGAAGGTCACAAATAAATTCACAAATCAAAGACAACTTAAAGTTATCTTATATGTTTCGTGGGACACCCTGTAGTTCTGGAAGGTCAATTTCCCAAAATCTAGAATCTTTTCAAATATTCGCAGCGCTTGTTCCACTAACATGCAAGTGCAGAAGAGTTCTTGAAATGGATCTTACATTTCACATATGGGCTAGCGTAGGGCTGGGCAAAGTTCCGTTAACGGAACGGAGGTTTTTGAAAATTAACAGAAGAGTCCGTTAACGAAGGGCAAAAACCGTTAATTTTCAAATCGTTTACGAAATGGATTAGTCGTTTTTGAAAAAAATAACGGTTAAAAACGTTAACTAATTTTTAAAAATCGGTGAATATTATTCTTCAATTATTTTCTGTTTAAAACTGATTAAACTTTTTTCTTAAAAAATTTATGTATATTCTGTATTAAGAAATGGCGAAAAAGGATTGCTTTTATCGACATTATTTTGGCTATCTACAAAAATTTCCCACTAATTTTGAATTGATTACAACTATATCTTATTATTTTAATTATTTACTAATTGGGTTAATCACTCGTGAATTTATTCGAGTCTGTTTATAATAACATGATATGTTAAAGATCTAAATATAAATAAAACTTACACTGTACAGTGTACACAGTCACAGAGTTGAATTGTAATATTTAATTTGGTTCTATATTGCATCCTTATATAGTTTGTCTATGGAAATAAGGGAAGCAGAATTTTTCTACGGAAACAGATCCTTATAAAGCTTGTCCATAAAAAAATGTTTTTTTATTTATATTTTTGTCAACAAGCAAAATCTGGCTTTATATTAAAGATTAATATTGTTAAGTCTGGCATTGTTTTTCTGTTTAGACCCTTTTTGTTTGTTTCGTGATATCATGTAAAAGTTCCTGGTTCAGATTTAGATGTCATCTTCATGAGCATTGACTGTTAGAAGAAAAATGTAGAGAATGTAGAGAAGCACTTACGGCGTTTGACAAATTTTAAACCTGGATGTGTTGTTTTAATGGTGAAAATTACAGGTAACAAAGTTGGAAATAAACACAATGCTTTGTCTTGAGCAACATGCACTTAAAGTATAACTTGCACCTAGGTATAATAACTTTGTTCTTTTCTAAAATATTTTAAAAAACTTTCCACATTTTAAAACTTTAAAAAATGTTTTATTTATTTACTTTTCTTCTATCAAGCCTCATAGTCATAGGGGAATAATTAGGCATGAAATAAGTTAAGAAATATGTTTAGTAAAAACAATTTTGGAATTTATATAACCTCGAGTTTTACGCCGTTAATACTGCAAAAGACCGTTATCTGTTTCAGAAACGGTTAATACTGTAATAAACCGTTAACGGCTATGCTCTTGACAATTTTTTAAACTGTTAATACTGTAATAAACCATTAACGGCTGCGTGGTTAACAATTTCTTAAACAGTTAACAAATTTGTTTTCGGTGCTTTGCTCAGTTAACGATTTCTTAAACCGATAATACTGTAATTAACCATTAACGGCTATGCCATTAGCGATTTCTTTAACTGTTCACGAATTTTTTCTCGGCGATTAACGATTTTTTAAACCATTTGTACTGTGATTAACCGTTAACAGCTGCGCCGTTAACAATTTCTTGAACAGTTAACAAATTTTTTCATGGCTTTTTAGTTTTTTCTGTTGACACTGTTAAAAATTTAAATTGTTAACTAACAATAATAAAAAAAAACGGAAAATGCCGTTAACGGAACGAATGTGCCGTTCTTACCTTTAAAATCTGATTTATTTTTATTTTTTAACGTTAGGAAGTAACCGTTAACGAAATGGCTATACAAAGTTTGAACGTGCCCAGCCCTAGGCAGGGGTTGGGGATTGCAATATAAGTTTATAATTATCAGAATTAAACCAGTTAGAAAACGAGGATATTTTTCTTCTTATTTATGGGAAAACAATTTAAAAGATGCTCTTGTAAATTAGGCATGCAAATCTTGTAATTGAAGGTTTCCTTGAAATTACAATGACAGTCCCTTTAAAAGAATCTTTAAAAGCGTAAAGTTTTTAAATTCTGACCTGCAGCCATTCCTTCTCTTTAGGACTGGGCAAAGTTTCATTAACGAAACGGAGGTTTTCAAAAAACTAACGGCAAAAATCGTTAATTTTTAAATCGTTAACAAAACTGATTAGCCATTTTTGAAGACAAAAATTAACGGTTGAAAATAAAAATGAAACGGATTTTTTAAAACGGTTAGTTTCGTTTTTTCTGCTTTAAATTGCACGAAACTTTTATCTAAATAATTTTGAAAAATTCATGTATTTTAATATTTCAAATCTTTTGTGTTCACAACCAAGATTTCATGAACCGTTAACGAATTTTTTTTAAGCGGTTAATACTGCAATAGAACGTTAACAGCTCTGCAGTTTATAACGTCGTTAATAAAATTAAGATCATTAATTAACTGTAATGCCATTAACGAAACAATTGATCGGTTCTTAACTTTAAAATTTTAAAATTTTTCTTTTTTAACGAAACGGCTAGAAAAAAAGCAAATATACACATAAAGTGAGTGGTTTCATTACTGCAAAGTGCACAAGTTTTATAAAAGAATTGAAAGTTGAAGAAAGGTTTTACAGTTTGCATTTCTAAATAAAATTTGTCTTTTTCTAAAGTTTCTATATACTTAGTTTTCCTTGAAACTGAACAGTCCGGTGTTACAGAAGCGGCAAGCTATGCACAATATCTCTTCTCCTTACAATAAATAATAATTTAAAGGGTTCGACTGACAAATTTGAAGTTAAAATTTATTTTTTTAAATCAGGTGTGCTTAAAATTTTACTAATTAGTTCACAAAAATGTTACCTCGTCCTATTAATTGGGGTTAAAAAGCGAAGAAAAGAATGTCGAATTTGTTAAAAATTCTTATTAATTCACAAAAATACTTGGAGGTTTTAAAAAGACTAGGGGGGGGGGAGGAAGGTTTAGAGTCCCAAAAGGGGAAACCTGAAAAGGGGTGCACATCGGGCATAGTTTGAAGGGCTTAGAAGAAAACTTGATAAAACCTGGCTAAAGTTTACCTGAATATTGGAAAATATCTAAACTTTGAAATATTTAACTTTTAAGCTTCTTACTAACGGTTGGGACTTAAAGGGCATATTCACATTGATAAATAACAAAATATAAACTCTTTAAAGTTCTAAATTCTTTCTGTTTCCAGAGTTAAAAAGAACTGTTGATGGTGTTTGAAAATTCTAATTATCGGAAACAGTTTTTAAATTATTTGATTTAATTATTTATATTCTAAAATATATATTGTCTAAACATTGGAATAATATCTGGAATCCTAGATGCAGGGTATTCAAGCAGAAAATCGAATTTGGTTTTTACATTTTAATTCTCCGCCTAAACCCCTTTCCCCCATATTCTTACACTTTCAGACGTTTGTGTATATATTTTAACAAAAAGCAGCATATATAAGTTGATGATATCAAGGTATCGATTATAAATCGATCAGATTTGCTTCATTCTAAGTTTGTCAAATGTTAAAACGTTTGAACCGATTGGTCAGCCCCAATGTGTGCAACTTAAATGACCAAAGAAAGATTAATGTCCGCGGTCATAGTTTGAAAAATTTAAAATTGTTGACTAAAAAAGTCTGAGTTTTTCTTTCACACAAAAATCACACAAAAATCCGCAAAATATGTTGTTTTTGAAGTAGGATAAAAAAGCAGCTTTAAAATAAACAGTTAAAAGATTAAATTTTTTTAGAAGTTTCTAGGAATATTTGACTGTCAGTTGACTTTTGGTTTGTCTATTGTAACCAATAAATGTAAATGTACGGCTTAACCGAGCAGTCCAAAATTATTTTAAACCTGCACCCACATTTCACAACTTACAAAGAAAAGTTTCTGACCGACCAAACTTAAATTTTTTATTTTGGAAATCCACCAAAAAAAAATAAAAATGATCCGAAACAAAAATCTTCATATAGAAATTTCTTCAAAAATCATCAGTGCTTTATATTTATCATTTTTAAGGATTTAGATAAAAAATACGCAAAATTACCAAGAATTGTACAGTTTGTGAATTCATGCCTCTTAGGGTCAAAGTGTAGCTCAGTTTTTCTTCAAGAATCATATTTTCAAAATGATGTTAACCCTATCCTATCCCAATTGGACTATTTTTGTCTAATATGTATAGGGGGTGTTTTACATCCCCCCCCCTCCTATGATTTTGCCCTTAGAGTTATTACATGTCCCGTGCAACGGAGGATTTTTAAAAAAATCAAAAAATATGTCAGAAAAATGCTCAAAAATAACTGTTTTTACATTTGACGAATATTAACATGTGACGCATAATATTAAATCTATTTTTCAAAGGCTTTTCAAATATATAAATTTCAACCCTGTAGCTTAATATAAAAAAAGATTTTTTTAACACTGTTTCCACCATTTGAATGTTCTCCACCCAACCCATGAACCAAAAAAATAATTTTTGGACAAAATTTGTTAACAATTAATCATGCCGCAATTTTTTTAAAGATCTAATTGCTTTAGGTTTTTTATCGACTGTCATTTTTAGTAGGATGTTGAAGAGAATGTTATTGATGGCATCAGTAATTAGGCACAGTGAAATCCTTAATAACGAATACATCGGAAGAATTTATCAAATGTCGTCTTGACAACTTTTCAATGAGTTTTATACTATATTACGTAAATTTCATTATTTGCGAAAATAAATAAATAACCATGAATATGCGAGAACAGTTTTAAAGAATTCCATATAATCATTTAATTAAAAAACTAAATATCTGCAACATTCCAATTATCAGAAAGTGAAGAATACAATATTTTATGAATTCTTTCGATGTATTCGTTATTAAGGGTTTCACTGTACTAAAAATGTGCCTCATATGTCACTAGGGTTGTTAATCGTTTTTGTAAACGATCTTTAAACGATCGTTTTTTGTTTCCTTTTCAAAAACGATCGTTTAGTTTTCGGAAAAACGATCGTTTTTAAAAACGACCCACTCGTTTTGAACTTTTAGAAAACGAATAGCGATCGTTTTTGAAAACGATCGTTTTTATTAGAACGATTTGCGACCGTTTTTTATACGATTGTTTTTAAAAAACGATCGTTTTTGAAGAAACGATCGTTTTTGAAAAAAAATGTTTTATTGACAATTATGTTAATGATCGTTAACGAAGGGTCGTCGTTAACGATCGTTAACGAGGGTCGTAATTAATGATCGTTAAAGGAAGGTTGTCATTAACGATCGTTAACGAAGGGTTGTCGTTAACGATCGTTAACGAAACGACGAACTTTATCAAAACAGTCGTTTTTGAAAAAAAATACATGCAACTTTATTGAAAGTCGTCTTACATGAAGTTTAACAGTTGTGGGGGAGTTAAAACTCCTTGATATTTTCTTGAAAACTACTCATCGTTAACTATTGTTAACGAAACGACGAATTTTATAAAAACGAGCGTTTTGAAAAACGATCATTTAAAAAAAACGATCGTTTTGTTTTCGATTTTTCGTCGTCGTTTTCATAAGGAAACTATCGTTTTTTTTTAAAAATGAAAACGTTAACATCCCTAGTCACATGTGTAAGCATATATTACCTTGACGAGAAATTGAGAATGGAAATCTTGATCATGATTGTGAGGGGATACATTTTAACTGTGCTAATTGTCAACAGGTTCAGGGGACTGAGGATCCCCCCTCCTCCCTCCTCTAGAACCATGGATATAGTGAGACATTGTTTAAACTTAAAAGAACTGTTTAAAACTAAATCTCATTAGAAAAGTTTTAAACTAAACAAACTTCTTATTTTAATTGATAAAAGATTAAGTTTACGAAACCTTCTGATAGTTTTAACAAACAATTA
>NW_019397482.1:67826-102382 GCF_000591075.1 Eurytemora carolleeae | reverse complement strand
GAACATGATGGGGGGGGGGGCATATGGTTTACTTTCGTGATGAAGGGCTTGTTATATTTAGAGCTGGCTGGGTTCTATGAAATATTATGTCTGTAGTCTAAATGTGCTATAGTTTGTGTTTCAAGTACGTGGTTTAATATATTATTTATGTTAATAGTAAATTTTTATATTATGGTTGTATTCAGAGATTACTAAAATATATATTGTGTGGCATCATTTTTCAATTGTGTTTAACTCAAATATGGTTAAATAGTATTTTTGTGTTTAAGTATGGTTAAATAGTATTTAGTGTGTTTATATATTGTTAGATAGTATTTTATGTGTTTATATATGGTTAGATAGTATTTTTATATTTAAGTAGGGTTAGATAGTATTTTTATGTTAAAGTACGGTTGGATAGTAATTTTGTGTTTAAGTTGGGTTAGATAGTATTTTTATGTTTAAGTAGGGTTAGATAGTATTTTGTGTGTAAGTACGGTTAGATAGTATTTTTATGTTTAAGTAGGGTTAGATAGTATTTTGTGTTTAAGTACGGTAGGATAGTATTTTGGTGTTAAGTACGGTTAGATAGTATTTTTATGTTTAAGTAGGGTTAGATAGTATTTTGTGTTTAAGTACGGTAGGATAGTATTTTGGTGTTAAGTACAGTTAGATAGTATTTTTGTGTTTAAGAACGGTTAGATGGTATTTTTGTGTTTAAGTAGGGTTAGATAGTATTTTTGTGTTTAATTAGGGTTAGATAGTATTTTTGTGTTAATATATGGTTAGATAGTATTTTTGTGTTTATATATGGTTAGATAGTATTTTTGTGTTTATATATGGTTAGATAGTATTTTGTGTTTATATATGGTTAGATAGTGTTTTGTGTTTAAGGACGGTTAGATAGTATTTTGTGTTAAAGGACGGTTAAATAGTATTTTGTGTTTAAAATACAGTTTAATATGGTGTTAAGTATGTTTGTCTACTAAGATTATTTGTGTCAAAGATTATGTTTGTGTATGATTATGCTTGTCTAAGATTATCTTTGTTTAAGATTATGTTTGTCTAAGATTTTGTTAGATTAATATTATGTTTGTCTAAGATTATGTTTGTCAACTAAGATTATGTTTGTCTAAGATTATGTTTGTCTAAGATTATGCTTGTCTAAGATTATGTTTGTCTAAGATTATGTTTGTCTAAGATTGTGTTTGTTTAAGATTGTGTTTGTCTAAGATTGTGTTTGTCTACTAAGATTGTGTTTCTCTACTAAAATTATGTTTGTCTAAGATTATGTTTGTTTAAGATTATATTTATCTAAGATTATGTTTGCCTAAGATTATGTTTGTCTAAGATTATGTTTATCTAAGATTATGTTTGTCTAAGATTACGTTTTTCTAATATTGTGTTTGTCTAAGATTGTGTTTGTCTAAGATTGTGTTTCTCTACTAAGATTGTGTTTCTCTACTGCGATTATGTTTATCTTAGATGATGTTTGTCTAAGATTGTGTTTGTCTACTAAGATTGTGTTTATCTAAGATTATGTTTGTCTACTAAGATTGTGTTTCTCTATTAAGATTATGTTTGTCTAAGATTATGTTTGTCTTCTATGATTATGTTTGTCTACTAAGATTGTGTTTGTCTACTAAGATTGTGTTTCTCTACTAAGAATATATTTTTCTAAGATTAAGTTTGTTTCCTATAATTATGTTTGTCTACTAAGATTATGTTTGTCTAAGATTATTTTTGTCTCCTATGATTATGTTTGACTACTAAGATTGTGTTTGTATAAGATTAGGTTTGTCTACAAAGATTATGTTTGTCTAAGATTATGTTTGTCTAAAGTTATGTTTGTCTAAGATTATGTTTGTCTAAGATTATGTTTGTCTAAGGTTATGATTGTCTAAGATTATGTTTGTCTAAGATTATGTTTGTCTAAGATTATGTTTGTCTGTTAAGATAACTTTGTGTACTAAGATTATATTTGTCTAAGATTATGTCTACTAAGATTATGTTTGTCTACTAAGATTATGTTTGTCTAAGGTTATGTTTGTCTAAGATTATGTTTGTCTTCTAAGATTATGTTTGTCTGAAGCTGAGATATAAAGAGAATCAATTAGTTTCTTCTTGATTCCACCAGCATTGTTTAATCCGCTCATTCATCAATACAAGCCTCCATCAATTTAAAGGGACTGAAAGCGTACTTTCAAGTGACCCTCCATGTACAGATTGCAACACCTGATTTTCAGCTGTACCCTGAAAAGCTTTGTCTGATTTAGTATGAATTAGATATCACTGTTTTGTTTATTTAAACTGTTAATTTCCTTTTGAGGTTTTCTGCAAAAGTAACTCACAGCTTTTCAGAAGTAATTTTGAATTTATCAGAATTAAAACTATAGACAGGAAAACGACGATATCTTCCACATTATTTTATCAGATTAAGCTTTTGTTTCAAGGATACCGTTGCAAATCAGGCATTGTCGTTTTTACATGGAGGGTCATTTGAAATCATGCTTACAGTCCCTTTAAGCATCAATGAATCAATCCATCAATTAATCCATCCTTCCATCATCTATTCATACCTAAACAATAGAGGATATCCATTAGTCAACTTGTGGGTGGAGAAAATAATTCATTTATCCTCCCACCCTTTCCTCCCTTTTATATATCCTTTCATACTTTCCGTCCTTTCATATATCCTTCAATCCTTTCCATCCTTTCTATCCTTTCCATCCTTTCATTTATCCTTCAATCCTTTCCTCCCTTTTATATATCCTTTCATCCTTTCCGTCCTTTCATATATCCTTCAATCCTTACCATCCTTTCCATCCTTTCATATATCCTTCAATCCTTTCCTCCCTTTTATATATCCTTTCATCCTTCCCGTTCTTTCATATATCCTTCAATCTTTTCCATCCTTTCCATCCTTTCCATCCTTTTCATCCTTTCCATCCTTCCATCCTTTCCATCCTTTCCATCCTTTCCATCCTTTCCATCCTTTCCATCCTTTCCATCCTTTCTCACATTTCTGATGAAAGATGGGGTTGTAAGGAAAAATATTTTTATAATTGTTTTGAAACTTTCAGTTCAATACACATTATACAGTGTGCACAATGCACAGAACGTGTTTATATCTTTTAGACTTTTAGGGTGTTTAGCGCCATTCTTTTATTCTAACTTTGAATTGTGGCTCTATCTGTGAGCATCTTCTCCTTGTATACAATATAAAATAAAAACAAAAAAGTTCTTGAATTCTAAATTAATTTTTATGTGGATTTTCAAAATTTTACAAAAATAAAATTTGTTTGCAGACACTTTCTTGTTTTCTGAGCATTCGTTATGACGTTTATTAGACAAAATCAAACAAACAGACAGACAGATAAGCAAAGTATATATATATATAGGTGAAAAAGGAACTGACTACTTATTTTTAATATTTGCAACCAGATTTTACAATTTTTGATTTTTTTTAGGTCCAATATAAAAGAATTAAAACAAATATACAGTTTTAAGTTAAGTTTCTTTAAGCCTTTGATCTAAATTTAAAGAATGCAAAGAATTTAAACCGCGTCAAGATGAACCGTCAAATACCGGTTCCAATTGAGCGCCGGCTCAAATCTCGAAACACTGAATACAATTTTAAGTGGAGACAACCATGTTTGAGCCGCGTCTCAAAATCTGTAACCCTTTTTCTTTTTAACCCCCCCCCCCCTGTAGGTTTTTTTAAATAACTGAAAAAGTATTGGTCTGAGGCTGTTGACATTTTCTGACGACTTTTTCTAAATACCTCCATTTAGGGTTAAAACCGGGCTTTTATACTATCTGCCTTAGTCCTCAAGCACACTGCATCTGAATGACCACTTTTTTTCTGTAACAAACTAGATCTTTGTTCAGACCCACTTTCAGTTGTTGTATTTTGATAATTTTTAGTTTTTTGGAAATCCTATGACAAAAGGAAACAGATTGCACAAGTTTTTCAAAGAAGTTTTTGCAAATTATTTGCATATAATCCGTCAAAACAAATTTGCACATTTTCAGTTTTTCTCAATTGCACATCAGGTTATTTAAAATTTTGCATATTTGAAATGGCATGGTTAAGGGCTTTTTAAAAATGCATATATTATCAGTTTTGGACATTTTTTTTGACTGGATTTTGCAAAAAAATCAATTATTGCAAATTTGCTAATTTTTTTGCAGATTCTAAAATTAAAGCATAAGAGCTTTCCAATAATGTATCATTTGTCATATTTGGACATCAAACATGGGTTTCAGATGGGGGGGGGGGGGCAAATTGACCCCCCCCCCCAGTGTTTCCTGGTTTTCAAGTACCCCAGCAGGGATAGGGTTAAATTTGGTCTGCATATTAATAAAAATCTAGTATATATTATTATCTGAAAATCTGACTATAAAACTAAGAATTAGGGGCGTTACTAATTTGTTCACCAGTGTTCAGACCAGACCCTACATCGGGCTAATTATTGTAAAAAATGTAGATTCAGAATTTTAATATTAGCTAATTTAACACTTTAAATTCAACCTCGTTGAACTTAAAATTCTTGAACTCAAAGCGAGAAAAGAATATCTACTTAACAGGGCTTCCAACAAATGATGACACCATGATAACGATTCAAAACTAATTAGATATATTATATATATATGCTTTTTATTGTTTTTTTTGCGATTACTTACCATCGATATTTGTATTCTTGTGATATAAAATATGCTTCATGATTCTTTTATTTTTGTCAAAAGTTAGTCATTCACTGAAAGGGAGAGACTGGCCAGACATGGTAGATGAGCTGAAAGTGCAGTATGGTAGAGAATTTTTTTTAGGATTATTTGAGACGTTTTTACGGTGTATAGTTGTGTATAATTCTGGAGGGATGAATTCTTTTTTTAACTTCTTTGAGTAACCCTGAATATCTACATACAGAGCTACCCAATAAGAATGAGACTGTACAGACGTCCGCAAACTCATAAAATATAACGAACCCCAGGTTAAATAATGTATTCTGCCTTAGCTAAAGTTATCTAATGGTTTATGTAATGATTTGGCAAAGAAACAAACACGTTTACAGTTGCAAGAAATCGTGAAAGGAAAAATTCCGTCTCTGAAGTTTCATCCTTTCTGTGTAACCCTGTATATAACGAAAACTGAACACTGAAATTTTTTAAAATATGTTTGGTATTTGGGTGGGTACTGGTTATGGTAAGGGATGTTTGGTATTTTTGAAGATAGCAAGGAGAAAAAAACCTAAATAGTATATGGGGGGGGGGGATGGGTGTTGACTTTTTAGCAGTGATATTATACCAGGGGGTGTTAGAGTATTATTCGTATCAACTCTCTTATCATTATTATTATTAATATAAGTATACACCCATCTTTAAATATTACAAATACCTAGATTTTAAGGTATACGAGGGGGGTACAGTAGGGGGGATATGATGAAAACTTAGAGTTTCGAACAGTTTTAAAATAAAATCATTTAATTCTGACGATTTATCCTTTTTGTCCATATAATATTTCCATTTCTACAATCTCTAAAAGGATGAACGTGTATAGATNTCTATCTATCTATCTATCTATCTATCTATCTATCTATCTATCTATCTATCTATCTATCTATCTATCTATCTATCTATCTATCTATCTATCTATCTATCTATCTATCTATCTATCTATGTATCTTTTAAGCTATCATTCTATCTACCTTTCTATCCATTTTTCTATCTATATTTTTATCTATCTGTATATTACATATCTATCTGTCTATCTGTCGGTCTATCTCTCTGTATGTCTATCATATTATCTGCCCAACACATATATAGATATATCTTTTAATCTATCTTTACAACTTGTATCTCTTCTTCATGTGATTTATCAATAGATAAGAAAAGGATCTTCTCCTATAGTGCATTTTTATTGAGAAGATGAGGGGGGGGGGGGTTATAACCTTAACGTAAAACTAACGAAGTACGTCTGTACTGTATCTATATATTTCATATTTTTTATCTCTTATTCAAAATCTGTAGAAAATGGCGAAAAGATTTTTTTCCTTTTTAATATTTAAAGAAATTGCCACAAAATCAAATTTTCTAATCCCTACATCTTTACAACCTGATATGAAAATCTTATATTTCAAACTTAGATAATTTGTTCTAACATAATTTAAAGTTTAAAAAATCTAGGGTCTTCATCATTGGGTTGCAAAGATATAGGGCTTTGAGAATCAGAGTTTGTGTCAACCAACAAGTAAAATAGCAAATACGAAAATCTTCATACAACGGGTAAAAAATGAGTTCCATGCAAAGTCTACATTTTAGTTCATCTTAAAGGGACAGGCCGGCTATGTAAAGTAGTTAAACTGAGTATGCAGTGTTGCGCTCAAATCAGATCTTTAAAATGTTTATATGTCTCAAATGACTCCTAAAGAATGTGTCCACAATACTGCATACTCAGTTCAACTTTCTTACATAGCCGGTCTGTCCATTTAATAGCTCTTTAATAAGAGCTAGAACTTATGATTTAATGCACATCAGAGTGCAATCTAACGTTGCAGTTTACTTAAGTTTGAACTGCTGAATAGATAGATTAAGAGATAGATGAATAGATAAATGAATAGATAGCTGAATAGATAGATGAATAGGTAGATGAATAGATAAATAAAAAGATATATGAATAGATAGATGAATAGGTTGATGAATAGATAGATGAATAGGTATATGAATAGATAGATGAATAGATAGATGAATAGATAAATAGATAAATAGATAGATGAATAGATAAATGAATAGATAGATGAATAGATAGATGAATAGATAAATGAATAAATAGATGAATAGATAGTTGAATAGATAGATGAATAGAAAGATGAATAGATAGATGAATAGATAGATGAATAGATAAATGAATAGATAGATTAATAGATAGATGAATTAATAGATAAATATATAGATGAATAGATAAATAAATAGATAAATAGAAAGATAAATGAATAGATAGATGAATAGATAGTTGAATAGATAGATGAATAGATAGATGAATAGATAGATGAATAGATATATAAATGAATAGATAGATTAATAGATAGTTGAATAGATAGATGAATAGATAGATGGATATATAGATAAATAGACAGATGAATAGATAGATGAATAGATAGATGAATAGATAGATGAACAGATAGATGAATAGATAGATGAATGTAGATCATGCTCGAAATAAAAAGGTTTGACCCAAGGCTAGCATATTTTCAATTATATCATGCCAGAGGTTGCAGTCTATTCATACTGTATATATATATATAGTACATACATATCTATACATCTTTATATTATTATTTGTTGTGCAAACAGTATCCATATACATATTTAACTATATTTTTAATGCAGAGCTAAGGGGAAGTAAGGAGGGGGGGGGGGGTAATATGATTTGCAGTTTCTCTACTACCAAATATGAAGAATGATTTACAAATATTTACAAACTTAACACTCTTCATAAGCATATACTTAGCATACTTTGTGCACTACAGCTGTAACAAGTTTATTTACAAAGTGTACTGCGTACTATATAAAGTATGTGTACTAAGTGAACTGTGTACTGTATAAAGTATATGGACTAGGTGTACTGTGTACTGTATATGTACTAGGTGTACTGTGTATTTTATAAATTATGTTTACTAGGTGTACTGTGTAATGTATAAAGTATATGTAGTAGGTGTACTGTGTACGGTGTATTTGTGCTGTATACTGTACATGCACTAGGTGTTCTGTGGGTACTGTATAAATTATATGTACTAGGTGTACCGTGTACTTTTTACAGTGCATGTAAGTACATTGTAAATTTTACTCTATTTATAGCCTGAAAAAATAGGAATCCTTAGTCATCAATGATTAGACAAAAATTAAACGGGAACTGTTGTGAATCTGACATGCCATATGTTAATATAAATATGTTATGTAATGAGTAATGATCAATGTTGTCTATTTGTGCATAATTTTGCATATTTTTCTCTTTTCTTTTGGAAAACTGTATTTTTAGAAATTTATTTAAACAAATTTAAACTACACCATTTATATATGTATTTACATCTTTGTGTGTGAATAAATCTTTATAATAACATGATAAATGAAGGTTCGTTTTCTATCTATATATCTATCTATCTATCTATCTATCTGTCTGTCTAACTCTTTATCTTTCTTTCTTTCTTGCTATAACTACCGAATAAAGGAATAATGAATTTAATAACTTTTTCTATGACTTGAGAATAAATTTGACATGCATTACCGGTCTTCTTGGAAATTGTAACATACCCCTCCCCCAGATAGATAGATAGCTGGATAGACACATATGGAGATAGATAGCTAAAGTAAAAGATAGGTAGATAGATATATAGATAGATAGATAGATAGATAGATAGATAGATAGATATATATATAGATAGATTGATAGATAGATATATAGATAGATAGATAGATAGATAGATAGATAGATTTCAGTTTTTAAACTTCACATTTTATTAAAAAAGAATTATACTTAACATAATGTTTCACGCCTTATGACGATCCTCAGTAGTCAAAATTCTTTGAACAACAAAATATATCTAGATAGATAGCTAGCTAGATAGACAAATAGATAGCAAAATAGATTAATAGATAGCAAAATAGATAAATAGATAGTTAGATAGACACATATGGAGAAATATAAAGGAATTGAGCATTTGCCACCAATTAAATTTTCTAATCTCTAGATCTTTGCAACCTGATGGTGTAAACCTTTGATATTTCAAACTTAAATTATTTGATCCAACGGAATTCATAGTTTGAAATATTTAAGGTCTTCGACATTCTTATAAGCAAGAAATGCCCAAGTCATTTTAGCAGAGAAACCACAAATAAAAAAATCAGCTTAAAGAAAAAAAACATAAATATCTAATTTATACTTGATCAGACAAAGCTTTTAAGGTTTCTGATGTAAATCAGCCATTGCTTTGCCAGCTTTGCATGGAGTGCCATATGAAATTACGCTTACAGTCCCTTTAATGTGTAATAATAATAAATTGGTTTGACACCGTTCTGCCCGAAATTGCAAACATTTATAAAATTATATCAGATACATATTTAAATTATCCAACCTTTGATCGAGAATTCGTGGTCATATAAAGTACATGAGGATAATAGATGATAGGTTATAGGATACTAAGTTGGAGGGGTGGAGGGGGTGGGGGGAGCCAACAACGAAACAGGCAGAAAGGAAGATTTACAGTTAATCTAGACCTTTCTTCTTAAAATAATGACTAAGTAACAAAATATAATTTTCTCATCTCTACATCTTTGCAACCTGATCTTGTAGATATTTGAAGTTATGAATTTTGCTGGATCAATCCAACGAGGTAATAGTGTATAGAGTGATGATGTACGCTAATCAACGAGGTTATAGCGTATAGAGTGATAATACTACGCTAATTCTTTACTAATTGTATAGGCCATCCACTATACCGAGAGCGTACTGCAAATTTGCTTATTATAAGGAGATTCTGACCTAACCTTTAGTATATCAATATTAGTTAATAGTTGTAAGTGTACAGTACAGCTAACTGAGCACACAGGTAGAGAACAATCATCCCTCTGGATCAATCAATAAAAATTTGAAATATTAAAGGTTTACGCCATCAGTTTAAAAAGAAACTGAGATTATACATTTATAGTTCGGTGCCTTTATTTCAAATGAAGAAAAAATTTAAGTGAAAAAGTTATAGTTTTAAAATATTCATTTGCATGATCTCTATTATTGATGGAAGTTTTTAAAGTTTGAGAATATTGATCTATAGTATATCTGAATTCAAAATCTACTTATGCAACATTCATACATTGAACATATTTATGCAGGCGGAAAAGTAAACACAAAACGGATGTCGAAGCCCCTCCCCCTCACCAGTAAAATGTACAAAGAAAAGGCTTCTTTTGGCATCATTTCAATTCAATTCTGATTCATATTTAATTCATACAATTCTTTTCAATTATGCTAGAGATAGCTCTGTAGAAAAAGGTTAAGGAGAAAGTAAATACGCGCGCAAAGATGTATGCAGCGCGCATTTTTGATAAATGAGCGTGTGCGCGTTAAGATGTGTAAGAAGTGTAAACGGTTGAATAAAGACAGGTCTATTCATCGAGACCGGGACAAATTATCACAATGTGCTTGGGTGGCGCGCATATTCTTAGGAAGCGTGCTTAGATAGCTTGAGGGAAGGATTACCCTGGACAAAAATCCAAGATGTGCGACATATTTTTAAAAAAGAATAACTACAAAAGAACGCTTTTTTTCACGCCATGTTGAAGTAAATTTTACGTAAAATATCAAAAATATCTTCTTTTATCCAAGAGATATTGAGATAATCAAATAGGTCTGAATTTCTAGTATGTAACCAAATAAATTTGAGTGAAATCAAAATTAAGAAAGTTATTTAGTCAAAAAAAAACCATACCATTAATGTTGCGAGAAAAAAGATTATTTTCTAAATAAGACTTATGTGATGTATTTTTTGCATGGCAAAAACTCCAAGACCACTACAGCATGGTTAAAATTTGGTTTTGATCTAAAACAGTTGCCTTTGATTTTACAGATTTTCTAAAATAACTTGGCGTTCAATTTGGAAAAAAAAATATTACTAATTAAATACACTTTACTCTCTACCCCCTGCTTTATATACGAGTATACCCCCCCAAATATACCCTCTACTCTTTACCCCTTAAGTTCTCTATACCATTATACCTTCCACATAAACCCTATACTCTTTACCCCCTGTTCTATTTACCATTATACCCCCCAGATATACCCCTAACTCTCTACCCCTTGTTCTATATACCATTATACATAAACACTATACTCTACTCCTTGTTCTATATACCATTATACCCCCNTATACCCCCACATAAACCCTATACTCGCTACTCCCTGTTCTATTTACCATTATACCCCCCGCATATACAATTCTCTAACCCCTAATCTAAATATACCATTCTACCCCCAACATATTCACTATACTTTATACCCCCTGTTCTTGTACTCCCCCCCACAAATAGACACCCTATACTCTACAGCAAAGAATGGTAGTTATTCATTAGTTTGGTAAAAAGGGTTGAATTGACAGTGTCATAAATTCTCTTTTATAGCGCTTGTAACATAGATGAATTCAGACAGATAGATAGATAGATAGATAGAAAGATAGATAGATAGATAGAAAGATTAATAGTTGCAATAAAACTTTAAGTTCTATCAAGCTTATATATTCAATTATCTTTTAACTATTATTATCTTTAATCACTATATCTTTACAACCTGAAGTTGTGGACCAAAAATGTATTATCTTTAATCACTATATATTTACAACCTGAAGTTGTGGACCAAAAATATTTCTAACTTTATACTGCAAGATCAAATAGTCAACATTTTAAATACATCAAAACTCAGATTGAAAGAGATATTAATTAAATCAGAGAGTTGCCAATTCCGATTCACAACGGTACCTTAAAAGCTATGTCTGATCAAGAAAGATAAAAATTTATTATTTCTAATTGTGGTTTTCATTGTAAAAAACTTGCATGCAGGTTGCACATTTCATACGCAAATATACAAAAGGAATAAAGTTATCAGAATTAATCACTTTAAAGTCAGAAAAACGACAATATCTTCAACATTATTAATCAGATAAAGGTAAAGCGTTTTTATTGGAAGCTGACTCAAAATTACGACGAGAATCCCTTTAAATAAATCTTAATCTCACGGGCAGCCGTAGTACATTTGAATTTCCGGGCCGGGTCAACCTTTCCGGTCCCAGTTTGTACTGTCAGGCTTTATGCTTCATATAGGTTCAATTTACTTTTATTTGCGTGATCTATCTTAAATAAAGGTTTGTGGGGTTAAGTTGGACACATACCTCCAATCTGTATGGTTCATGTAAAATCAAGTCTACTGTGGAGTAGACATTTATAAATAGACTAGAAGATAGATTGATGGGCAGAATTCTATCTATCTATCTATCTATCTATCTACTTATCTATCTATCTATCTATATATCTATCTATCTATCTATCTATCTATCTATCTATCTATCTATCTATCTATCTATCTATCTATCTATCTATCTATCTATCTATCTATCTATCTATTTATCTCTACACCTCCCACTAAGAAATCCAATCTATGAAAAACGTTAGGAAAAGGTTGTCAAGTAAAAAAGTCTCATAAAATTCTCGAGTTTCGCACTTTTTCCCCCAGAAAATAAATCCCTGAAACAATGATTACATGTACCGTAAATACAGTATATTGGAGTGCAAAATAAGATTTTAAACAAATTCCTGAACAAGAAAAAGCGTGAACTTCACATATATGTTTTGCTCCTATTTAGAATTATATGGAATAGGAAGACGACATTATAGCAATAATCAAATGTGTTTGATGATTTTACAAAGCAAATAGTTTTACTTGTAACTTATTAATTCACTAATTAAATGAAATAGGTCTGTTTACACTGAAAAAATCCCGTGTTTTTTGCTCATTGGACTTTTAAAGTTATAACTTGATGCAAGGTACTAATGCAAGGAAAGTTATTTCAGAGGTGTAAGCATTTTTTGTACTGCAGTGTAATGTCTTTAGGCGGAAAAGTAAACACAAAACGGATGTCGAAGCGTGGCATGGAATCCATTTTCACAAAATAATCTATGAAATATTCTGATCTTAAGAAACTATTATGTGAATTTTCAAAATTATCAAAACTAAAAGCTTTTAACCTCCTTGCATACTAAACGAACACTGATGCATCTATTATTGTTTACAAATTCCGCCCAGAGAGAACTGAGATGGAATTTAAAGAATTTGAGCCGCGGTTTAAATCCGCCAAAACCCGGTTTAAATTAAGCGCCGGCTTAAATCTTGAAACATTTAATACAATTTTAAGTGGAACCAACCATATCTAAACCGCAGCTCAAATTCTTTAAATTCGGCCACTGGTCTCAATATGTACGCAGAGTATACGCAACTACAATTAACTTTCCTTGCATTAGTACCTTGACGTGATGTATCTGAGTGTATAGTAAATAATAATGTGTGATCAATTTACGCCGATTCTATGAAAATATCGATATAATATCAAGATGCCTTCTTATTAAAGAGATATATCATACACACCTGATTTACAATGGTCCAATAAAAACCTTTATTTTTGTAAAATTAGAAAGAGAAACATTTTTTCAAGTTCCTTTAATATCTTTGCTGAAAAAGAATCCATAACTAAATTCCTCACTACAAAATTGTCATATTTTCAGAGAGATAAACAAAGAGATTACTATTATATTTGCTAATGCCGAAGAATCGCTTAAAGGGTATCACTGTAAATCGGGTATTAGCTCGACAGTTCCTTAGAAACTTACATTTTCCTGCTCAAATGCGGAAAATAATGAACTTAAAATGTGTGGCAGAAAAAAATATTTAAATTCCGAATTTAAACGAGAATAGAATTTAATATCCTAAAATATCTGTTTTTAGAATATAATATATTTTCACGCGTTAGAATTCAATTAATGGCACGCTGGGCTGAGACGGGGAAAATGGACGATTTTTAAACATATTAGAATTAAATATATATATCCTATTGGTAAAATTACACACAACGTTGTGTGATTACTATCCAGGTGTACCCTACTCTATTCCTTGAAACCTGTTCTCTGAGTTCTCTTATACGCTATACATCAACACCACCCAAACCCGTAATACAAGGTCTTTCAAAAGTCTTAAACCCAACCCAAAAATAAAGGGTATGTTCACGGAAATAAGAAGAGGTATCGAATAAATCATTTTTGACATGACGGTGAACACCATACATATTTAAACTTCAACTTTTTGATCTAACAAAAATCTAAGTAAAAGGTCTACGACATCAGATCACAGTGAAATATAGAACTCAGTTTTTTTGTATTTAAGCCATGAGGAACGGTTTTATTGCCAGCTAAAATTTAAAAACAGAATTTGAAAAAGAGATTTGTAAATTCTTTTGTTTATAATTCATTCACATTCTTTGCGTAGAGTATCTTCACTCTCTTATAAGTTCAGTTCTCAATTTATGAATAAACCTTTAGAATAAACCTAGAATTTAAACCTGAAAAGCAAAAAATCTAAAACCGGGTGTAGCGACATTTACATTTACAGAGATAGCATTACCGTTGCTATATCAAAAGTAGTTTATTATNCCCCCACCCCTTCTAGAATTTGTAGTTACAAATCTGTTTTAATTGTGTATTGCAAACTTTTTTCTGAAATAATTTACATTTTACAGGTATTCACTGTTAGAAAAAAAAGAACTTTTGTGAGAAATATATAACTCGATCACATAAAGTTCGAAATATATAACTCGATCACATAAAGTTCGAAAAATATAACTCAATCACATAAAGTTCGAAATTCGATCACCTAAAGCATGCCAAAATTATGAACTTTTTGTTCGAAATATATAACTCGTCACCTAAAGTTCGAAATACATAACTCGATCACCTAAAGTTCGAAATATAAACGATCACCTAAAGTTCGAAATATATATAACTCGATCACATATAAAATTAAGTACATTTTGTTTGAAATTTTGAACAGCATGTAGATTGTAGAATATATTTATATCGAACAATTTTTACATCCTTATCATTTCGTTGATGTTTTAATTTGAAAATGTTGGAGTTTTGAAATTAAAATATCTAGCGCTACAAAAAGGAGCATGATAAGGTAAAACCTAAAGACCAAGGCGTTGCGACACTTTAAAGCCGACCCAGTCTTGATAGATTTCGTAGTTACCTGGATATCTGTGAGCACTGCTATCACTAGTTTCCAATGTCTTTATTAATGCTTCAAATGATGATCCGCAGTATTTGTATCATCGCCTACATACAGGGTGTCCCAATAAACATGGGAATTAAGAGACAACTTAAAAATCGTCTTTTATTTTAGATAGTTGATACCAAGAGTGTTTCAAAATAAAGATTGAGCGTCTTCTGATTTTTTGAAAATGTGGTCTGCCTTATTTGTACCTTTAATTCTAATATTAAACTTTAAAAGATTTCGTTCGTATCGAATCGAATTCGACTTTAAATAGTCCAATAAGATATGGGACACAGCAATTGTGTAGTGTAAACAGACCCATTTCACTAAATTAGTGAATTAAAAAGTGTCTAGTCAAACTGTTTGCTTTGAAGCAACTTTAAATGAACTTAAGTATTGCTATAAAGTCGTCTTTGTATATAAGAGTTTTCTGGTTTTCACTGTAGGAAAATTGTGATCCTGTAAAAATGCCACGCACAACAAAGACGACATAGATGTTGTCACTTATTTCCCATGTTTATTGGGACACCCCTTATATCCTTCCATCTATATATTTGTTTAATCGTCTCAACATCCATTTCTGAAAATTCCAGACGTTCTATTAATCATTACTATAGAGTACAGAGTATATAGTAATTCTTACCTTTGATCTTTACGCCTGTTCCCTAGCAAATTATAATATCCTACAGTTATTCAGAAAGATATGAATAAAGGGACCCTAGGCGTAAGTGGGCCTCAATTTAAAAAAAAAGGTAATGTCTGATTCACCAAGGTTCCCTTCAACCATCTATCCGGGATAAAATGAGGAAGATATCGTCGGTTTTCTATCTAGAAAATTGAATAAAATGAGAAACCATTTTCAAATATGTACTTTTTAATTAGAAACACATGGATATCTCATCCATCCTTGATCAGAAAAAGGCTTAAAGCGCTCACCTAAAATTACATCATCCCTTTAAAAATTTTTTTTTATTATTTTTATACTTTTTTTCAATCATATTATGAAGATACAAATATTGACTCGACAGTGGGTTTGTTTGTTACTACGTCAAAATAAATAAATTATAAGATTGATGTCCATATTTTTCATCATAACTACTCTTGTTGAAGAGCTTTAGAGAAGAACAAACAATTTAAAATTTCTATCATGCGACCAAATAAATCCAAACTAGATGAGCTACGAGGTCAAAAAGTCATACCAATAGTGTTGCAAAGATTTGACCTGCCCTTTAATAGTTCCGTTTTAAGCGTGAAAACGGCTGAACCGATCGAATCCAAAATCCAAATGTCTTGTTTTGAGATCATTTGCATGATCTCTATTATTGATGGAAGTTTTTAAAGTTTGAGAATATTGATCTATAGTATATCTGAATTCAAAATCTACTTATGCAACATTCATACATTGAACATATTTATGCAAGTAACATATCTGAAGGTAAAGTATACGCATAATGTAGCATATTTATTAACACGCAAGCATTGAATGAAGGAGAAAATATTTCTATGTTACAAAGGGAAAGAAAGAAGATAGAAAAAACGGGGAATGAATAATTGTATATAAGCGGGGAAACGGAAAGAAACAGAAAGAAATAAAGAAAGCGAAAAGGAGGGGAAAGGTGGAAAGCTAGGGAGGAAGAAAAAAGGGGAAAGAAGGAAAATATGTATCAATAGATGTACAGCTATCCAAATATGTAACCATAGATGTACAGCTATCAAATATGTATGCCAAGATGTACAGCTGTCTAAATATCTATTCAAAGATGTTCAGCTGTCTAAATATCTATTCAAAGATGCACAGCTGTCTAAATTTATATCTGTAGATGTACAGCTGTCCAAATATCTATTTGTAGATGCGCACAGCTGACTGAATATCTATGCACAGCTGTCTAAATATATGTTTACAGATGTACAGCTGTCTAAATCTATGTCCAGATGTACTGGGAGGGGTCTAATGAAAAATTCCGGTTTCTCAAATCATTTCTTAGTAATCTTGGTAGAGTGGAGTAGAAGAAAATTAGTAACGAGATTCTGCTTAAAATAGATAATCATCATTTTCAGACCAAATAGAATTCACAGGGTGAGTCATACAGTTGAATCTATAGTTTCAGTAGAAGTAGATATTTCCATTTACTGATAGCGCCGATTGAAGGATTCATAACTCTAATTGGATATTGAGATAGTTAGAAAGATAGATGTTTCTATTGGTTCAGAATAGACAACAAACACATGACTGAACCCTGATTGGATCAGGTGCTAATGGACTCAGCATACAGGAGGAATAAAGCTGCTTGGAATAGGAAGACAACATATTTTTAATTTTTAGTGTATTTGGTGTTAACTATAACTTCAAAAGGGACTGATGTAAATTTCAAGTCGACCTCCGTGCAAATATTGCAATGTCCGATTAACAAGGGTACCCTTGAAACCTTTATCTGATCAGTAATGTGAAAAATATTTTCGTTTTTTCTGTTTAATTCTGTAATTTCCCCCCACCCTAGACATTTTAGACATTTTTTAACCCCCCTCCCCACCTAGAAAAATATCAAGATGTATATTCAATTTTTGATTTTAGTTTGGTTTGATTTGCATTTTCCACTCATTTCTGGCATTCACAAACTCCATCAAATAAAGACAATTACAAAGATCTGTAAAAAACTGAATTTATTTTAAGTAAGATAAAAAATAGTTTAACTCTAAGAGGAAAAAGATGTTACTTTTTAAATCTTTAGAAAAGCTATTCTGCAAAACTTTGAAAAAATATTGTCTTTGTTTATATTCTCCTTATTAACGCAACTGAATGTATAAAAATTGTATTAAAAATGTAAGCATATTTGATGCAAAAAGATTTCCTGTAGCTATAAAATCACCGCTGAAGTGAATGGGTTGTACACACGGCCCAATCGATGTGTCCCATTTCTATTTGACTACTCAAAATCATGAACTTGATTCTAAAAATCATCTTTCTATTTCAGTTTTATAGTTCTTACTTTATCATATTTGTGAACACCAACTTACAAATGTGTTTATTGGAACCTAAGACGATGGTTTCAATGTGTGATTATTGGAACCTCACACAAGGGTTTCAATGTGTGATTATTAGAACCTAAAACAATGGGTTCACTGTGTGATTATTGGAACCTAACACAATGGGTTCACTGTGTGATTATTGGAACCTAAAACAATGGTTTCAGTGTGTGATTATTGGAACCTAAAACAAGGGTTTCAATGGCTTACGTTATTTTTCTTTTCAAAATCGTTAATAAGGAAGGTTTCGTCACGGAAAATATTTTTTTGTTTATTGCTTTATCAGCAGAATTCAACGCAGAATAACCAAAAAGACGATAAATATTCTCCTAAAAATTTGAATTTAAGTGCTATTTAAATATTTATTTTCAGCGCGCTATCTTTATCGCAATACAGAGCTTGCAAAAAAATAACCGTTTGCATTTATTTACGAGTAAAATTATCGCAAATGATTATCAATTGCAATTGTTCTATTTTTACTGCTTTACTAAAATACGAGTTACCCACAAAGGATAAGAATTTTTAATTTGAAAGTTTGTCAAAAAAAAGTTGAGAGTTGAAGGAAACCAAGAATAACATAAAAAGACCCAAGAAATGTTTGTAAAGTCTGATCCAGTATGGTTACCCCTGTATCCTTCTATCTTTCCTCCATTTTTTTAAACTCCAAGGGTGTAAAAGTAACCAGTATTATATTGTGCCCAATAAACCTAGTTAGCCCGTTAAATATATCTTCTCTTAAAATGTTCTAACTGGTTCTCTTTATCCTACAAGAATATTCAATTCGTTATTTTCTTTCTCGTTGGCCATTTCTTTTTTGCTACTTCGAGATCGATAAAAAATTAAGTTTCAACCAGCAATATTTAGACAAATTAAATTGGGNACCCAGTCTAATCTCTGTCCAAAACATATATAAAGGCTCTAAATTTTATCCATCATTTTGGTTTTACCAATGAAAGTATAAAAAACTAAAAATTGGATTTTAAGGGACTGAAGATGATTTCTATGGGTAAGGTCGTTAACGTTTTGGCTCGCTTTAGAGGGTCTTTAGACTTTAAAAGGGGCCACAAATTACAAAAATCTAAGAAGTTTAACGAATGCTAAAACTGTTTATTCTAAACAGTTGATTTTCTTACACTATGCCAAATTTTGGCCCCGAGAGAAAATAAATGCAAAAAAAACCGATTTTGGTTAATTTTTCCTTTATATTTTGTCTTCGGATGAAATTATTGCAAAGTTTATAAAAGCAAACTTTAACAGAATAAAGTTCTTTTAAAGGGCCAAAGCATTTAACAACCCCATCCAAGGTTTTCGAACCCTTTCAACGCCGACTTGGCTTTTACGATACAAATTACCCAAATAAGTGAACGGTCCCTTTAAACTATTCATTTTCATTTGCGGTTTCTCTGCAAAAATAACTTGTGCCTTTCTTGTTTATCAGAAGCAATGGAGGAAACCACAATAATAAACACTTTTGGAGTTAGAAAAAGACGCTATCTTCCATGTTTTGGTCAGGTTAAGGTTGCCATGGAATTGCCATCTTTGCATGAAGAGTCATATGAAATTACGCTTACAGTCCCTTTAACCCTGTATTATGAATAAACAGGTTGAATCCATTACAGATGTTGGCATAAATCAGCTGGGCTAATTGTACATTAACCCCCTGTCCTCGCATACATCTCAAATACGTCCTACACACACCTTCAAGTGTGCATCTGTAAATAAAGTAGTATATAATCTCTGTTTGTTTGTTTGTCCGATCATAACACAGATACCCTTTAACCGATTTGCCTCAAATTTTGGTTAGTGAACTCGGGATTATATATTGGTTTAAAAGTTTAAAGCTGAGTGGGTTGACTTTTATAGAGAAGGTTTAATTTCCAGACAAAGTTAGGTCTCCAAGCTAGTAATACATTGAAGAATACGTAGTTTTATAAAGGGTTAAACATACTGTGAGAACCAGAAAACGCTGGAATAGGAAGACGACATTAAAGCAATAATTAAGTGTATTTGACGTTGTTTCAACAAAATTGTTCTATTTTAGATAACTATTACATCAGTCTATTTACAGATGTCTCGTGCTCATTGGACTATTTAAAACTTAATAACTTTAAGGTAGTGTTCGCGAAAAATGAAAGGGGGCTTACTTCGGAAAATTATCGATGGTGATGGCTGTAATATCTGAATGATTTGTTTGGAGTTAAATTGATTTTTCTACAATCCTAGTCGAATCTTGCAATTTTCTGAATTTGTATGGAGTATCGACGCTACGTTCTTCGGTATAAGTCGTTTTTAACAATTTCTCCTTATAGACGCAACAGATAGAAGTAAGATTAGTAGTAGCGATCAACATCGATAATTTTTAGACGTACACTCCCTTTAAGTCTAAAAGCCGTCTTCCTATACCATAGTTTTCTGGTTCTCATTTTGAAAATCCAAGAACTTAAAATAATCAGGCGTACGATTCAATGTTGCGTTATAGATAAAGACGATAAAAATCGTGAGTTTTTCTTATTTTTCATGGGACCTCTCTGTATGATCCGTGAGCGCGTGATGACTGACTCAACTTTTTTTCTGAAACAATTTTAACTGTTTTTGCGCTGAAGGAATTTTAATTTTTGTATTTTGTACACACTTAGCATCCCACACACATATCTTCATCTAAAATCTAGGTATGAGAAGAAGGCCATAAATTGTGAAATTGTTCAAATTACTAGTACGACGTTGTGACCTCGTAGTTTCTCTATACCCCTGAAACTAATCTAATGTTAACCACAAAGGATGACACTTTAAAGTGAGGATTGAAATATTTAAAGAAAAACACCCCATTTGAAAGGGAAGATACCTAATTCACACTCCTCTACCGCTTTAGTAATTGTACAAAGCAGGACTGGAAAGGTTGGCCCAGCTTGGATATTCAAATGTCCGCCGGTGGGTCGTGAATTATAGAAACCCTAACTATATTAGCAAAATTGAGCTTCTAATATTTTCCTGAACCCCCCCCCCCCCCGTTGATTTTTAGCGAGATGTCACGTAATATCCATAAAGAAATTTTACAATAGACGTTACAAAAAAATCGAAAGTGATGATAGCTAATTATAAAACACAACGTGCATAAAATATTTGTAAAATGAAACTACTAATATTTTCCTGCCCCCCCTGGGTGGTTTTTTAACAAGATGTCCCGTAATTAATGAGCTACCAGCTTGTGTTGAGAACAAAAGAGTATAAATGAAATCCTAAAACATGATAAACCCAGGAGCAGAAACCCCAGACAACAGCCTTGAAATTAACTAATTTTTCATAATCCTATTCAGGATAGAAAGATAAAGAAAGTAAGATTGAAAGATAGAAAGAAAGATAGATAGATAGATAGATATAAATATTGATAAATATATAGATATTTGGATATGATAGATAATTATTATAAAATTATGGGATACATAGTTTTTTCTTCTAGATAGATAGAAAACGAGATTTAAACAGAATGGTAGATAGATAGATAGATAGATAAAAACGAGATATGAACGAAAGGGTAGATAGATAGATAGTTAGAAAACGAGATTTAAACGGAAGAGTAGATAGATAGATAGATAGAAAACGAGATATAAACGGAAAAGTAGATAGATAGATAAATAGAAAACGAGATATAAACGGAAGGGTAGATAGATAGATAGAAACCGAGATATAAACTGAAGAGTAGATAGATAGATAGATAGAAAACGAGATGTAAACGGAAGGTTAGATACTACACAGATCGAGTTTCTGACGAAGGATAGATCCATATATAGATGTTAGGAAAGATGGTAAGATACGAAGATCGACAACAGTTAAAACAAGATAAATAGCAATAAATAGCAAGATAGATGGGAATAGATAGAAAATTATTTGGTAAATAGTGAAAAATAAAAATGATAGTTATACAGGATATGTAAATACTAACTGTCTATCTAACTATCTGTGAGGTGGTGTAGGGCCTGGTTTTTGCTTGAATGATTAAATGAATTTATATAAAGGCACCTTGTTGTCCGGCATTGTATTTATAGGGGCGTATCCAGGGAGGAGGGGCAAATGGGGGATGACCCAGAGATGTGAAAACTGTGATTTTTATCCTCCAACGAAGGCTGATCTGTCCCCCCCCCCCTAGTTCAAACTCCTTTATTGGCCCCTGATTCTTTCAAAACTTACAAATATACTTCACATTTAATTAATCATTAATCTAAACGAAACCTGAGTTTAGCAAAATATTTGATAAATTAAAGAAAACGAAGGGGGGGGGGTATTTAGGGGAAGGGGCGTGGGTTATATCCCTGTAATAAGTTTTCACTAAGAAACATGACTAGAAGTTTATTTCATCTATTCAGGTCTATTGTGATTAAACTGATAGTGCCCCCGTCTTAATTCATTAATTCATTACACAAACACATACACACACTGGAAATACGGGCGCAAACACGTGTCTAGGGCTACAAAATAGTAGTTAGTGGGGTAACATCGAAACTTCCAAGTCAACGTGGTATTAAAAGTTGAAAATTTATGCAACTATACATAGCAGTTTATATCGTTGTAAAGAACGAACGGATTTTTGAAAATTTGTTCTTTTGAATGATGTTAGCTAACCGTTAACGAAGTCGCCCAGCCTTAGACACAAATGCTTATAAAATACGGAATAACACGTCTACATTAAAAATAATTTACACAAGCACTGATGACCGGTCTCAAACATTAGAATTATTTACTGACAGAAATAATAGAAAATCGGACAACATCACTGGAAATACGATACAAAAAAGTAAAAAAGTGGGCGTACTTGCAATTTTATCAAATACGGTCACAAATACTGGATAAACGAACACATACTTTTGAATTACGGACAAATCACTGAATAAACGGACAAAACATTGAAACTAATGGAGAACAACACTGGATAAACGGACACAAACACTGGATAAGCGGACACAATCACTGGATAAACGGACACAAACACTGTATAAACGGACACAAACACTGGATAAACGGACACAAACACTAGATAAACTGACACAAACACTGGATAAACGGACAAAACATTGAAACTAAGGGGAACAACACTGGATAAGCGGACACAATCACTAGATAAACGGACACAAACACTGGAACCAGAGACACAAATACTGGATAAACGGACACAAACACTAGATAAACTGACACAAACACTGGATAAACGGACAAAACATTGAAACTAAGGGGAACAACATTGGATAAACGGACACAAACACTGGATAAACAGACAAAACATTGAAACTAAGGGGGACAACACTGGATAAACGGACACAAACACTGGAACCACAAACACAAACACTGGATAAAAAGACACAAATACTGTAAACGGACACAAACAAAAAAGTCTTTGTTTGGATGTTCGATCATAACTAAGGAACCCCTTGACCAATTTAAATTGGTGAACCACAGAAATGCTTTTAGCTATGGTTTAAAAATTAATTGAGTAAGTCGACTTAAACTTTGAAAGTTTAGGTCCAAGGTATAAGGCGGATTTGACATACAACATGTTTGTCAGCGTTCTAAACTTTATGTACAAATTGGATCCAGGAAAAAATATTCACTCATTGAAACTACTGTTTCATACTCTTCACACAGGCGAGAAATAAATTTTGTTAAGATACGTTAAAAATCTAGATTATCAAGCTCAGACCAATGATTTTAAAGTCACGACAGTAATCTTCTAATAATTAATCTGTATATGATCCCATGTCTCGATTGCAGTTTACTGCAAACCCTATAAAGACTGGTGAGTCTAAATCTGCCATGCACCCCTAGACCAAGGCCTTAGAGTAAAGGGTAGTTTGCAATGCATGTTCCCAGCCTAATTTTTCAAGGCCAGCACATTATAAAACTTTAGAAGTTTTAAAAATGTTTATTATAAAATGTAAAAAATATTTTGTTTTGTTTTTGACAACTAAATAACAAACAAGGTAAGGGTCTTAATGATTTTTTTCATGTTGAACATTGAGTTGGGAGGGGGGAGGGTAGTCACTTTAAATTATTCTTTAAAGAAAAAATAGTCAAATCCTACCTCGCCCTCATAAAAGTTGGATTACTATTCTTTTTTTCCGGACATTTTCTGTAAAATATTCTATTCAAAACTAAACAAACGTGTTGTCATTTTTTATTGGATTTACTAACCTTTCGCATCAAAAAAAAAAGTACGAGTGGCTTGGAAGAAAACAACCAAAGCCCGAGCCGTTGCGACGCTTTTAAGATTGTGTATATAAGTGTAGGTTAGTTACAGACCTTTTGAAGGTCGGATGCACACATTTTAAAGGTCAAATATGGAAAGATGTGCACAGTTATTAAGTGGCCACAGCGCTCGGCCCAGAAATTGTCTTAGCCTAATCTAACACCATGCACGAATCGGCTATTACTTTATCAATTTGATAAGTGTGGCCGCAGCGCTCGGCCCCTTAGCCTGTCCTAGCCGCAGCGCTCGGCCCAGAATTTGTCTTAAACCTCCTAACCCCACAGATTGGCTATCAGTTAATGTGGCCGCAGCGCTCAGCCTCATAACCTGTCCTAGCCGCAGCGCTCAGCCCAGAAATTGTCTTAACCAACCCTAACCTCACACATCGGCTATCACTTTTGTCAATTTTATAATGTGGCCACAACACTCGGCCCCCTAGCCTGTACTAGCCGCAGCGCTCTGCCCAGATTTAACCAATCCTAACATCCGACCTACAAAATTTGTTCATCTATACCTATAAGTCTTACATCTTACCTTCAAAAAGTGTTCATACGACCTACAAAGCTGTTCATCTGACCTACAAAAGCTGTGCATCCGACCTAAAAAAGCTGTGCACTAGACCTACAAAAAATGGGCATCCGACCTACAAAAAGTGTTCATCCGACCTTCAAAAAGTGTGCATCCGACCTACAAATTTGTGTGCAAGGGCGGGATCCTTATGGTAGAATTATCGCAACTACATACTGACAAGATCTGCAGTTCCTGAGTAGTCCCGGATTAACAAAATAGAAAGTACATCCGACCTACAGCTGTCGTAGATCCGATGTTGCAGTATGTTTGAATGATCGTAGGACTTCTCAGTTACCTGGGACCCTTCATATCCCTTTCCAGTGAATCCAGTTGACAAATCCATTGTGATAGTTCGGTCAAAGTAATGTCTGAAATCTTAAATATCTTATAGCATTCTTAAAAGTCATCATAGATAATTGGATTATAATATCAAATTTGGTCATCCAACTTTTAGATTGGCAATCTTTTTATACATCGAATTTTTATTTACTTTGTTACTCTTAAAATGAAAAGGAATTAAGTCTTAGCCACAAACTCAATTCTTCTTATTCTATAACTTCCCAGCCTGGTGCAGTGGAGTAAACCTTAAATATCTTAGATTGTTAGAAATAACAGAATTCATAGTTTAAATATTCTAAGGTTAAAGACATAAGGTTGGAAAGATAAAAGGATTAGGAAATCAGATTTTGAGGCAAAGACCCAATTGTTGTTTCAGCTAAGTGTGTTTCTAATATTGTTGACCAGTGATAAGGATCCGGATCTGCAGCATTATGGGGTTTTACGCAACATCCCCCCTATTGAACCTCTGACCTACTAAATTTCCGACCTACTGCAATATCGGACCTACGCGCCAGCTGTTTATTTTTGTATTATTTGAGGGTTAGGTTAGGTTAAGACACTTTCTGGGCAAAAGCGATGCGGCTTTGGGGCCGGGTGCTGGGGCCATAAGTACATATAGCAGCTGTAAAACCACGTGCTAGTAGGTCGGATGTGTATCATAGAGAATTTGGCGTAGGTCAGGCAGGGGCGTACGAGGGCTTTTGTTTAGGGGGGGGCACAAAAAAAATTTTTGGTCCCCCCCCTTGGCAAAATTGGTCCCCCCCCTTAAAAACCCCTTTTTTGAAAAAATATTAATACCTTTTTAAAATTTTTTTTGCCCCCCCCTCTCCCACCTGGACTTATTTTCTGAGGAAGGGAAATGCAAGCAGATGTAATATTAAAAGAGCCTCCCCCATGGATGCCCCCCCTCAGCCTCTCAGGGGGGGCGCGCGTAGAGGGGGGCGGGGGGCGCGGCCCCCCCTCGTACGCCCCTGAGGTCAGGAGTGGAGTATAGTGGATTTGCGTAGGTCGAAAAATACACCACCCATTTTGGCTTCATGGATCCTGATCCTGATCAGCATAAGCATAAATATGCGGAAAAAGAGGTGAAGTATCAACCAAAATCTTTTCCTTTCCAAAATCATAATCTGAACTATTGAAAAAGAGGTGAAGTATCAACAAAAATCTTTTGCTTTCCAAAATCATAATCTGAACTATTGAACAAGAGGTGAAGTATCAACAAAAATCTTTTGCTTTCCAAAATCATAATCTGAACTATTTAAAAAGTGTGATAATCAAAAATTTCCTTATCTCTGAATGAATTATCAAGTAAAAGGATGAAAACAACGAAAAGAAGAATAAAAGTGGTTCGAAAATTCTGCTTCTGTTAAAAAATCAGTAAATCTTCATGACTTGGATCCAAAGCCTTGATGGTTGACTTACATACACAGCTGCAGCATAAACAGACAAACAAATTACACAAATATTATATTTTCTTGAGAAAAAAAATACAAATGCTAAGTACACGTGCACAGTAAACTAATTTCATAAATGTTACAGCACAGTGCAAATTCAAGGTATTGAGTAAAGAAGCACAACTAGGCAGGGATTATATAATCAAAGTCTAGCTCTTGCACTCATCTCGGGACGGAAAAAAAAGTTTCTGACAAAAAAATGACTGAAAAAAAATCTGCGAAAAAAAGGTTCTTTATGAATATTTCATAGTACGATAAAAAATACATAGAACTTCGTATTGGACGATTTAGAATATCAATATTTCATTTTGTCTTAAAGGAAAAAATATATATGCATATACACTCATTTCTTTAGTTCATAATTGTTATTAAAACAAAATAATTAATAACAGTTTGGACATATTTAAGTACACTATGTAACGAACTAAGATACAATCTGCACAGATCTAGTTACAATCAGTACTAACTCAAGTACAATCTGTACCGATTTAATTTCATTTTGTACAGATAAATTACAATCTGTACAGTTCTAACAACAATCAGTACTATCTCAAGTATCTGTACTGATTTTATTGTACAAATTTGAGTATCATTAGTAAATAATTAAGTAAAATCTGGCCCTAATTAAGTACATTTTCAACTGATGTAGGTAAAACGATTTAAATACAAACTGATCATTTCAATAACAATCTGCATTAGTTCAAGTACAAATTATACTGATTATAGTACTAATTTAGCTGTACTAATTTAGGTATACATTGAATTAATTCAAGTACAAATTGTAACTGGTTTGAGAAAAAATTGTACTGATTCGAGTACAAATGGTACTGATTTAAGTACAAATTGTACTGATTTAAGTATAAATTGTACTGCTTTGATAATAAATTGTACTAAGTGAGTATAAATTGAACTGATTTAAGTACAAATTGAACTGATTCAAGCACACTATCTGTACAGATTTGAGTACAGTCTGTTCTTTTATATTCTACCAGTGTATGCCCAATGAACTAAAGTTTCTAGTTCAAACTAACCCTAAAATTTCAAGTGTTAGTTCAAAATAACCCTGAGTATTTAATGTACAAATATCAAGACCATATTAAGATACAATCACAGATAAAAAAGATTGGAAGAGAGATCAGTAAAAGCTTTTTCTCTAGACCTATCTTTATAGTCTGTGGATACAGAATACAGATTACTGGGTTTTAACATTGTTTAATTTTCTGTTGATAAATAAAGCAAATTTATTGGAAGCTGTGCGTACTGTATACCCGATACCGAGTATATATATTTTCCACAAAATTATTATTATTATTTTTATTTTTTTCTTTTTAAAGGAATCCATGGAAGCAGCTGGCTGCTGGCTGGTTAAGCATGTTTTTTAAAATTAAAATGTGGAAAATATATACTTGGTTTAGTGTGAGGGAAAGACTGGTTTTTGAATTTATGTACGTTACATACACTCCGATGTAAACTGTACAAGGCATTTTAGTGCGTCGAAACAAAAAAAATAATTGAAAAAAATTGAGATTACATCAATATTTGATTTTCAATTAAATTTTATATTTCCTGTTTTAATTAACATCCACTAGTACTTCGTTTTTTTTTGGGNAAATAATGTCCTTCGTGTTCTTGAATCCGTACCCGCATCGAAGTAAATAATATCCCTTGCATTTTACAGAGAGAAGAATATTTTTAATAAAAATAAAGTAATTAACAAATATTTTGTTTGAAAAAAAAGTTTCTAAAATCTTAACAGTACGAACCGAATTTCCTAAGGATAACTGTCAATATCATTAATTCCGTTACAGTGAAAAAAATTTGGATTTGAAAAAAAATGAAAATTACAACTGGTCATTAAATTAAGACATATTACATTAAAGGATTGATAGATAGATAGATTGCTGGGTAGGTGGATTGGATATAATTTAGGGAAGAAATTGGAAGGCTTAGTTAATATATCTCTTTCTAACAGTGATCTCCGGCGATCTTTTTATTAGAGGCCTCCAGCTTAAAGATCTTACTACCAGGGATCTCTAGCTTCTAGATCTTTCTACCAGGGATCTCCAGCTTCTAGATCTTTCTACCAGGGATCTCTAGCGTCTAGATCTTTCTCCCAGGGATCTCCAGCTTCTAGATCTTTCTACCAGGGATCTCCAGCTTCCTCGCCTTTTCTAAATCCTTCCTGACCTTCCAAAGCATCAACTCTACGCATGCCCGGGCATCTTCATAGCTATCGTGACCCCAGGCATTACCCTGGAAATACATAAATATATATAATAAAGCCCTCCATACATTTTATACATTATATATATTATATAATACATATTTGTATATTTGTATATATGTTAGCTATAGCTTGCCAAACAGCTGGACCAATCTGGGTAGTGGGTTCCTTGGAGCTTAACAATTAAAGGCTAAAAAATTGATTTTTTTAAATCGTGTTTTTTCTTCAAAATTCCATTTTTTATTTCATAGGCAACGCCGGGCACTTCAGCTATTATGCTGATAATTCAAATTTAATATTTAGTAAAGAGGATTAAGATGAAATCAACCAACCCACTACATTATATAACCCAACAATCATATGAACTACTGTTCAGAAGGACCTGTTATTTTTAGTTCACGGACATTTAAACCAATGACAATCATAAATTATGTGATAACATTTTATTCAAATTAAACCTATATCTGTAACTGTATCTACTTTGTCCCAAATATATATTATTATAATTATTAAACCTACCAACCAACCAATCTACGACTTAACCAACCAATTCACCAACCAACCAACCTGTATATCCCGCTTGAGGTATGAACTGACGAGTGTGCGTAAAGATCTTCTGTATGGAAGACCGTAGAAGTGTGGGAATACAAGGCTTGTGTCAATTACGTTCAGATGAAGGAGGTTTAGAGCTCTCAGATCATTCTCCAGACCGTGTCCTGCAACAGTATGATCATTAAAGAGACTGAGAGCGGTGTCCTGCAGATCGTAGGATCCTTTTAGGGACTGAGGACCGTTTCCTGGAATGATCCTTTCAAGTCTGAGGACGTAATTTCAAGTAATCTTTAATTAAAACGCAAGAATATACAGTAAGTTCCCTAATTCAGCGAAAACACTGAAAGGTTTTTTTTTTTAAAGGCGGAGCTAAAACATTCATAAAAATGGGATGAACAAAATTGAAGTAAGTTTAAACTATAAAACCGTGCCAAAACGATTGACAAAGATACCGGTTATGCCTGAAAATGGGATGAACAAAATTGAAGTAAGTTTAAACTATAAAACCGTGCCAAAACGATTGACAAAGATACCGGTTATGCCTGAAAAGATAAAGGAGGATTCTCTCCAAAATAAAAATTTAAGCAAATCGTGAATTAAAAAGGAAATGGAGAACAAATATTACGTCTTCGAAATTTACATCTCCTTGTCACAGCTGATCTGACGACATTCTGTCTTCTACAGTACAGAGAGAAAGCTTGCAAAAAAGTCTCTCATCAGTCGAATCGGAACCAATCCTGACTTTGGGGTTTACTCGGGTTTAAGCTTTTAAAATCTCATCTCTGTTCTCGTTAGCTTACTGAAGTTAAGCACACTTGTCCACAGCCAGTAACTGGATTGGTGTCCAGCAAGGGTTTGATTCCCTTACTCCAGACACACCTGTGGTTTCAAAACATCTGAAGCCGAATCTGGTTAAGCAGTTATGACCACCTGACAAATTTAGGAGGACAAAGGGGCAACTGTCAACAACTCTCTCAGCGAAAGGGTGCGTGCTTTCTACTCAACAAGAAAGAATCGTTAAGTGGATTGATCCAAGTGAATGATGATGAAGAGAGGAAAGGTGGACAAGCAGGGAGAGTCTATGGTTGCCAGCTATGGGTACCTGGAGGTGTCCATTCCGAACTTACAAATGATTGGGAGCAATGAGTGTGATGTTTCCTGTCTGTAAGGTACCTGATTCCAGAATATCAGAAGAATTCCTGCACTCTACTATTCTAAGGCAGCTGGAACCTTGTCAACATGGATGAATGTGCTGCCAGATTAGAACCCCTGATAGATCAATATAAACCCATACAACACCAAACGTTGCAACAGAAATATTCCTAGATTTGATCGTAACAACCCGATCAAGTCCTGGGGACAAAAAATCTCATTTAAAAATATTTGTTATAACAAAAGTTTTGGATATAAAAATTCCAAAATATTGCAAAAATGTGGATCTAAAATCTAAGCACTAATAGAGAAAACTTCTATATCTAGTATACACTAAACATCTATTCTGGATCCTGAATATTATAATCAAGATTCCGTATATAATCGGAATCCCGAATATCATATACGGGATCCTGTATATCATAATCGTAATCCTGAATATAATAATCGGGATTCTGAATATCATATTCAGCATCCTGAATATTATTATCAGGATCCTAAATATCATAATCGGGATCCTGAATATTAAAATTGGGATCTGGAACAGCTTACCTATAAGAATACTATCGGCGTTGATGAAACCGTTCAGATCATTCTGGACTTCCTACAAAAAAAGGATCATTACCATTTTAGGGGGAAACACCGGGGGGGGGGGGGATATTAAACAGGGTTTGACACCGAATTTTGTCCTCAAAAGTGAGAATAGAGATCGACATTTGGCATACAGCTTCCAGTTTAGATTATTTACCCTGCAGCTTGATACTTTTTAAAGAACCCCGCAAGGGACCCTCCAATAATAAAAAATTTCACCTTGAGAGATTTAGTTGGTCCAACATTTAGGTCACGTTCTGATATGCCAGAGAATCTGGTATTATGATCTACTATACTGTTCTCAGGGTTCACTAAAATAATAGATTTTTCTTTCTGTTTGAGACAAAAAATTTAGATATAAACCAGTGCAGTTAAGATCCATCTAATTTTGATGCAGATCCGGATCCTGGATCCGCACTAAAAAAATTGAATCCGGGTCAATAACAAACATTTCTTTAAGATTTGCAGATTATTTGAACAAACAAAATGTTTAACGTATTTTTACTCTTATTTCGTAATTTGTATGCTAAACTTCGTGAACCATTCAGTTCTGTTTTATTTTTGGGTTTTGAGAGTTTGCAGTTTTTGGTTGATATTTTGCCACTTGGATCCGGATCCAGGAAATGTTGCGGATCCAACGGATCCGGATTTTAAGCACTGATCTAAACTTTGTTGAAAACTAATCACGCATAAAATAAATCCATGATAATTAGGGAAAACATATTTGTTTGAAAAAGTATAAATCTGGTTACCTAAGCTTTCATAAACCAATCTACCGTCTACTCCTACTATTGTCACCTTAAACACAAAAAATGCATTAAATTTTGTGAAATGAATGAGACTATAAGCGTTATTTCAAGTGACTCTCCATCCAAAGATGGCAATGCCGATTCACAACGGCACCCTTGATCGCTTCGACTGATCAAGTACGAATTAAATATCTTTCGTTTCTCTGCAACAGTGACTTGCGCATTTCTTGCTTATAAGAAGCAACGGAGAAACTCACAGAAATTAACGCATTTTGAGTAAAAACAACGGCGGTATCTTCCACTTTTTTTGATGAGATGGTTTCGAATATTCCGCTGTAAATCGGACAGTGTCAACTTTGCATGGATATTCACTTGAAAGTATACGTACAGTCCCTTTAATACAGATCCTTTATTTTCATTTACCGTGTCTTATTGTTTATTATTATTATTATATAATCAATTATTTTAGTATTTTGAGTAGGAGTATTATGAAAGCATTTCGTCAACAAATATATTCGGGCCCTGCTAACAAAGCGATCTATAAACATATTTTAGGTATATTGTAATAATAAAACTTTGCTCAGAGGTGTATACTGTATATTTTTCAGACTTAGAATTAAGAAGAAAAAAATTGTACATGAAAAGGCAAGTTTTTTTTCATTCTTTTATATATTTGATGTCCAAAAACTAATAAAAAAAGGATTTTCAAAATATGGGGGAGATGATTTATCTAGAAAAAATATATATTTTGTAATATTAAAGTGTAAAAAGGTTTAGAAAGATATTTATATATATTTTGTAATATTAAAGTGTAAAAAGGTTGAGAAAGATATCTATATATATTTTGTAATATTATAGTTTAAACAGGTTTAGAAAGATATTTATATATATTTTGTAATATTATAGTGTGAAAAGGTTGAGAAAGATATCTATATATATTTTGTAATATTAAAGTGTAAAAAGGTTGAGAAAGATATTTATATATATTTTGAAATATTAAAGTGTAAAAAGGTTGAGAAAGATATCTATATATATTTTGTAATATTAAAGTGTAAAAAGGTTGAGAAAGATATTTATATATATTTTGAAATATTAAAGTGTAAAAAGGTTGAGAAAGATATCTATATATATTTTGTAATATTAAAGTGTAAAAAGGTTGAGAAAGAAATCTATATATATTTTGTAATATTATAGTGTAAACAGGTTTAGAAAGATATTTATATATATTTTGTAATATTATAGTGTGAAAAGGTTGAGAAATATATCTATATATATTTTGTAATATTAAAGTGTAAAAAGGTTGAGAAAGAAATCTATATATATTTTGTAATATTAAAGTGTAAAAAGGTTGAGAAAGATATCTATATATATTTTGTAATATTAAAGTGTAAAAAGGTTGAGAAAGATATTTATATATATTTGTAATATTTAAGTGTAAAAAGGTGTATATTATACACTCCTGTATGGTTAATAATAAAACATTGTTTTTAGATTATTCCAACCTTGGTTAATTCTAAGCCTACACGGGTATAGCACATTTCACAGTCTACTCCGAAAACACCAAAGTTTCGTTCTTTCTGCAGAGATTTTCTATACCTCGTCTTCACATACCCATCTAGAAGTATAATTATTTTTATCTACTTTTATGAAACAAGACATGTGTATATATGTTCCCTGTAGCGGCCGAACGGCTAGACCGAATGGACTGACATTTTTGAGGGAACCCTGGGTAACATAGTGTATAAAAATCATTTCCCCACAATTTTTAAAATTTTTTTTTTTATTTCACGGGCAACGCCGGGCCCTTCAGTTATTAATCAAGATTAAATACAAATATATATATATCCGGGAATCCTCTGATGTATCTAATTTTACCAAAGGTTGCATAATGAGTTTGCTAACTCCAAATGCGCTCAGAATCCACTTATGACGTCACTGATTATAGAGACTAGAGTGACGTCATATGCAGATTCCATCAATTCTAAGGAGACGACATTTTCCGTACATAAAGTGCATCGATTGTAAGCAACCTTATTACATGACTTTGATTTTAACCCTCAAAAACTGTCACCTGTACTTGGAGACATTTTTTAATACTTTCCCTATTAGGGTGTCCAAAAAAAAATTACTCGGTATCCTTGCCTGTTCTTTAATAAGTCCCTCGAGTACAAATGAACAAAAAAAATCAGAAAATAATTCAGCTGTATAATTTAAGCCGGAAAATTGTAAAATAACTGATAGTATCATTAGAGTATTAAATCGTTTTGGGCCGTTGTTTAAAAAATTAGAAAAACTTTCAATATTTGAAAACTGAATATGTTAAAGTTTGCTTTTATTAAACTTTGCAATACCTAAAGAAAAACTGACCAAAAACAATCGTTAAAACACTTTGCATGAATCTTATGTCAAGGTGAAATTTTGGAATAATGTAAGTAAACAAATGTTTTAACGAAAAAATAGATATAACTTTCATTTCTGAAAAGTTATCTATGGGACATATTATGCCCCTAGAAATAATAAAAGTTACCTAAGGGACCTACTTTGCCCCTAGAAAGGATAAAAGTTACCTAAGGGACCTACTATGCCCCTGGAAAGGGGGAACCCTGACCAAACATGAACCTGAGCTACTGAACACCCTCGCGAACTAAAACGAAGAAAATTATTATTTCTTAAAAATTATTTCTTTTAATATCTTATCGACATGTAATTTTTCGAAATCCTTAAAAAATAATTTATGTTTTTGAATAAAAATTTTATTTTAAATGCAATATTTTTATATTATTTAAAGGGGATGGTGGAGATGGCACATTTGATGTAGGGGGGGGGG
>NW_019397482.1:62851-67791 GCF_000591075.1 Eurytemora carolleeae | reverse complement strand
TATATATATGTACGTTAATGTTTTTTTTTTTTTTTTTTTTTTTTGGGGGGGGGTCGGTAATACCTGGATCTACCCGCTCTTCCACCACAACACTGATATATAGGATTATTCTTGTTCTGGGATCTTAGTTTACCCCAATGATATGTACAGGACTCCTTAACAAATAATCTCAGTTATATTATGTACTCAATACTCATATCTGTTAGGCATCGATTAGAGCTCCTATTTTTAACATTTTAAAGTTTTTGAACTTTTTAAACAAAACGTTTTTTCACAACAATTTGTAAAAGTTTAAGGATTTTTTTTTGGAAAAGTTGTTTTGTTTAATATCTTTGATTACAGAAAATTGCTTAATGTAATAAAAGCAAAGTTTTTGCGAATACAATTGTGCCATGTGATGTGCGCACTTAAAATGTCAAAGAAACCAGAATGTCTCAAAACGATGGACATCACTAGTTACATGTTTGTTCCCCTTCTCATATACATGTCATGATTTTAGAGTTTTTTATTTTCTAAATTATTATATATTGGGTAAATTATAATTGTTCTTAATACGTGAAAATTGCCATGAGTTGATTTCGTCAAATAAGTTTTTTTTGTGATTTTCCCCCAACAATTAAGAGGGTTATTATTTCGGTAGTACTGAAGAGTATTAGTTAAAGTTAAATTTAATAAACCCGTCTTTGCCCAGGGTACTCATACGTTTAACGCGCTTGTTTGTAAATTACAATTTTAGTAAAAACAATTCAGCTTAAAATCTCAAAAAACAAGCAAAAAAATTCCCGTGGTTCTCCCGAGTTCCCCAATACAAATTTTAAACAAATAGACTAAGGAGTCCTGAATTATGAGCAGACATACAAATAGATCGAAATGATTACTAAATTTATATAGATTTAGTTATATGTACCTGTGTATAGTATTCTCCTCCCGAGTACATAAAAAATGTTTTTGTACACCGGACACATCGTCTTTCGTCGTACATAGATTCTTCTTCGTCTAATTGTTTTATCAATCAATCAATCGTGCGTTTAATTGTGAGGGCAAAAAGTGACGAAACAATCAATAAAAATGAAACTGTTGAACTAAAATGGAGTGAAGGATGAAAAATAATGGTTCCGATTATTTGCTTTATTCATGAAACGATCTTTGATTTTAATTTGATCGAGAACGATGTTGTGCAGAATAAAAGATGTCGAGGACTTTCATGAAAATAATGGCAACTAAAAATGGCAATCTAACAATGAACATCTTGCTTGCTCCAAGCATTCCGACCGATGAATTCAAATTACAGTCATTGTTGGAGGTCGTTACGTTGAATGACATAGCATGCAAACCTGCAAATACTGAAATAGGCCAAGGTGATGTAATAATTGAGTAGATTCAATGAAGTTTGCGGGCCCGTGAGACAGTTGTATGAACTTCTATTCCTTGCAAACCCCTTTCACTTGGTGACCAAAAGCCTTCACTAACTTCCATGTTCATGTGCGACTACTTTGGTTTAATGGCGACAACAACAACAACATAATAATGACAGACACCCTTTAATTATTTCCCTGATAAAAAAAAATCAATTTATTGATTTTAATATTTCTATTGATTGATTGATTGATGTTTGTTGCCTGAAGTGAGTTTACTAGAAATACTGGCAGGATTGGTTTTACTACTGTTACTTGAGCTAAATAATATTTCATTAATTCATTTAATTTTTAAATCACAGAATTCTATTTTAAATTAATTTATATTGCACCAAGAAGAAGTCTAGACTACCCATTAATCTTTCGAAGAGTATGCTTGGCGTTAGATGCTGTTTTATTACTAGATATGGAGAAAATATATTTTTGGTTTTTGACTGAGCTGGGGATTTTTGTGTTGGGTAATCATAATCTTCATTGCTTGGTCTCAATATCCATATTGGACACTTTTAATTTGAGAATAAATTTTTAATCTTTCATTTTAGTTATTTAACCCCTGATCAAAGTTTCTTTAACTACTTGGTACAATTACCATGGGGTATGTAGAAAAGATTTAGTTAATCTGCACATTAACATTAGATCGAGATTAAGATTTGATCTGAATATCCACAATACAAAAGTTCCCAGCTCGGTTAGATTTTCTTGTCTTCAACTCGATATTACTAGTGGATCTAGTTGTCTGAAAACCTTTAATATTCACAAAGGGATTTTTATTTAATTTAGATTATGAACAATTAATAATACATGAGATCCAATATCTAAAAGTAATTATAGTAACGGTAAGTGTAATTTCAAGTGACCCTCCAAGCAAATATGCCCGATCAATTAACAATTTTTTTGTTTATTTTTATTTGTGGTTTCTCTGCATCAGTGACTAGCACATTTCTTGCTTTTGAGAAACAATGGAGAAATTCACAGAAATTAACACTTTTTGAGTCAGAAAACTACGTTATCTTCATCTAAAACTGGGTATTGCTATTTTTGCACATGGAAGATCACTGAAAATAACACTTACAGTCCTTTTTAATAAAAAAATTCTAGATCCGAGGATTTTGTACCTTATATGTTGGAGTGAGGACGGATCTAGTAGGTTGGGAGAACTTGGAACTGATACAAGACTAGGGATCCATTCTTCTAAACGAAACCATCATTTTAGAATTGGATTTAAAAAGTTTTATTTTTTATATGCCCCTGAACGGATGCAAAATTAATAAAAAAAACAACGTTATTTTACATTATGAAATTCAATTTAATAACCTTTATTTTACATCACTTTAATAATTATATAAATCGTTATGTAAAAAAGTTACGTGACCTCATCTAACTAAAGTTACATGATTTTAATGTAATTAGGTAGATCAGGTTTTGTTATGGTTGAAATGATAAGTATCTGGGGCGTAATTAAAAACGTAATTGAAAACTTAAATTATGGTTTAACCGTGAAAATAAAGTTATTTTACTACATGAAAGTGACGTTATTTTGCTACCTGAAAATAACGGGTTTGCAACTAAAATTACGTTATTTTCACGTTTAAATAACGCATATTGACAAGAAGAGGGGTTTGATTCAATTCTTTTCCGTCCACTATTTCTAATGTATATTGTATAAGAATTGTCCTTGAATCAAGGGTGTATATTTTTGATGATATGGGGAAAATGAAAATTTGGACAAACACAACTTATTTCATTCTTTTAGAATCTTAACCCATAATGTCATTGAATTCCCCCTAAAAACGATTTATTTTCCCCAATTAAGCAAAAAAACTCTTAAAAAAAGAAATTATTTTCGCGAAAATACACACCCCTGTAATACCTGTGTTTTCTAAATTTGGTGAAGATTGAACACCCTTTAATGTTTTCTTTTCACTATCGTCTAAAACATTGGGAAATTAGATTTTAAGAGATTATTTCAGTGCTTAGGATCCATTTAATTTTGATGCGAATCCGGATCCTGGATTCTCTCTGAAAAAATGGATCCAAATCCAAGATGTGAATATTGCTTCAGGACTTGCAAAAAACATGAACCATAATCTCTCATTAGTTAACAATCAAGATTCGTGTTTTTAGAACAATCAGATTCTTATTAACAGGTTGTGGTTGATATTTTGCACCTTGGATCCAGATTTACGAAGCTAAAATGTTGCGGATCCTGATCCTGATCCTGATCCTAAGCACTGATTTATTTAAAGAATTGCATGCCGATAAACAATGGTACAAAAAAATACAATGATAATTCATGTTTATTGTTTAAAGCTGATTAGTGATTATCTGCGTTATAACAAGTCCCATAAACACAGGGGTGTAAATAAGGATTTTCATGGGAGGGGGGTAAATGTTGAACATTTTTTTACCCCACCAAGACCATGTACATTTTTGTACAACCCCTTTCATGAAGTATATTCATTTCAATTTTCCAATAATTTCTGGGATAAAAACTATCAAATAAAATGCTTCCTTTACCACCATTCAGCTTTCACCTGACTTAATTTATACCCTAAAGGTTGTCCATTATAAATTGAGACTTTTTAACAGATTATAAAATAGCAAATACACTATTCTAGATTATAAAATGGCAAATACACTAATATGAAAAAAATGAAAAATCCGCGATGATCAGCCACCTGTGCCCTGGGAACTTAGTTGCATTGTTTTGAAGAATATTCATCACGAGCTTTTAGGGCGCTTCCCGCTCATCTTCTATTTCATTAATTAACATTTTCTGTTTTAAATATATATTGTAAAACAAAAAAACAAAAATTCGCGGATTTAATAAAAAATGGTTGTGAATTTTCAAAATTTTCCTAAATCGAATTTTGTTAAAAGCAAATTATTGAAAATTTTTGGGGTCACGTGAGGTCCCTCGAAAATTTTGGGCCCTATCAGTTCAGCGCTTTGACTTTTATTGGATACAAACAAACGAACAGAAAAGCAAAGTATATATTCATCATAAGGAAGATTAAGGACGTGAAAGAGGAGTGGATAAAAATGCTTTTTGGTAGGTTCTACATAAAAATTACCATGCCAATTATAATTCATATTTTCCTCTGAAAGTTAAGGGCCTTGTACAGAAAAAAATATTATTATACATGCACAGAGACTACTTCTAGAGCTAATGTTTCTCATGAAATTTGTCCAAAATCCAAAGTCAAAATCCAATCACCCAGCGTAAATTTTAAATTGATGAGTGAGCGTTTTTTCTTAAGTCTCTATTTATAGTGGACACCTTAATGATTTATTCACTAATTAACTGACTACATTTATTCTTTAAAAAAACTGCATTTATTTCAATCATTGTGCATATATTATAGACTAGGCTTTTAAAGCGCTTCGTGCTCATCTTCTATTTCAATTGTGAACATGTTCTCATTGTAGCATTGAAAAAATGGTAATGGTAATCATGGACATGAAGATCAAGTTTCTAAACGGGGATGTTTATTGTTTATGTCCCCAAGATTGGGGGGGGGGGGG
>NW_019397482.1:58837-62757 GCF_000591075.1 Eurytemora carolleeae | reverse complement strand
CTTTAGTGGGGGGGGGGGGGGTAATTAAAGAATGACTGTAACTGTCAGATTTAGTAAGCTACTTTTCCCCCCAAATTCAGAAATATAACCATAACATTCATCTTTCTCAATATTGCGATTTTTTTTAAGAACAAAACTCAGGAATAACAACTAAATTTCCTACATCGCTTTTCTGATATGTGTTTAGATTGCAGTTGACACACTTATACTAACAGTCGATTAAAAATTGATTTGAGAATTGAGAAAATCTAATAAATTTTTTTACCTGAAGATTCTAGATTGCTTGGCACAAACTCCTTGGCAGTCGCATTCAGCACCGGTACTACAAATCATTAATCAATTTGTTAACAATCAATCAGGAAATTATCAATCAGAGCCATAATAAAATGACTAGATTTGCATTAAAATCACCCGGAATTCATTATTCAATATATAACAAATCAATTGCATAATTTATCGCTAATTAATCTGAAACCAATCAATGCTAACATGATTAGGCATATTAAAATGATAAGCAAATTAAAATTATTCTACCTATGATTTATGATTTATGAGAATGAGATCTGCGATCCTTACATAAAAACTTTTTTATTGAAACTGAGGCCTCTGATTGCGAGTATTAGTGGAACAATAACTGATATCCCTGAGTTAGGTTAGTACCTGAATTCTCTGATTGTGAGTATTTATTCAGCATAAACTGATATCTCTGAGTAAGGTTGGTACCTGAATTCTCTGATTGTGAGTATTTGTTGAGCATAAACTGATATCCCTGTTCAGGGAAGAAAGGCTGAGCTGTTGCATCTAATGTCGCAGACCCTAAAAATTTGTAAAAAACTTTAATTTAGAAATTATATAAAATCTGAAAGCGATCCTGACTAATTGCAATATGATTTTTGACGATTTAGGGAAAAAATGAAATATTAGAATCAAATAGCAAGTTTTTTCCTTCTTTTGATACTTTTTACAAGAAATTTATTTTCCACCCAAAAAATTATTTATTTTTCCCAATTTAGCGAAACAAATCTTTTTTAACAAAAAAACAAATATTATATCCTTTGTGGGGAAAAAAATTATTTAGAATTTAATGAATTTGAGCTACGTCCCTGAACTGCCAACTGTCGTATCAAATTTGAACCAGAGATTAAATGTTAAAGGTTAAGGCAGGGTTGAAAGGGTGATTCAAATTTTAACCAGTGGTAGGCAGTTTTAATTCATTAAATTCTGCCCCTGCTCCTTATTCATCTTTTGATGGAATTAATTTACATTTCCCAATTAATTTTCTCTCTGAATATGTTAAACAGTCTGAAATTATCTTTTTGTAAAAAAATAATCAAATAAGTTTATTGTATTTTTAAAATATTTTTGAAAAAATTAAACCTTTTCGTTGTGATATCAAGACAAAAAAAATTATCTAAATAAATTTTCATTTAATGTTTATTTTGTACAACATTGTAATGGTGTTCACTTAACTTAATCTATTATAATTCATGGCTCATTGCATGGTTGATATCATTAAGGTCTACGACATTAAATCATCTGGTTGCAAAGATGAAGAGGATAAAAAAGTTGGATATAAATCAGTTTTTAGAATATGTTCTATATATAGATTGATCACCTTGGTCGCAGATGTCTCCGTCATCATAATCCGCGGTCTCGTGCAGCAAAGACGATATTTCAGGATCTCTGTATATATAGGCCTTCCCTAAAAAGAATAAACAAATCATATCAGACTGTTAGGGGTGTTCTGCAGACCTAACTCCAAAATTAAGATGACTTTACAAAGTCAAAATGAAGAGAGGTATTATAGTTTTCATTCAACAATTCAGGATTTTTTTTTCCAAATCCTTCGTCAGGATTTATTAAAAGTGAGACATAGTTGAACTAAGGACTCTTAGTTCAACAAAAACTCTATTAATTGATGATGGAAGTACTGCACGAGTAGTTTAAATAATTTTAAAAAATAAATTATATTTGTTTTAAGCTATTATCAACAGTTCCCCCCAGCATATCCTGGTTTTCAAGTACCCCAGCAGAGATAGGGTTAATTAGGTTGTTTTGATTGAATTATTTATTTTATATATTCATCGTATAACATTTTTTAAAAGTTTTTGTATGCTTATATCTGTAATATTATAGGACAAACTACTGATTATGCCAATAAAGTTTTTAGCGAAATATATTGAGAAGAAAATGATGTAATTCTAGTGATACAGAGTAGGGTTGGGATTTGTTTAAAAAAGATCTATAGTTTAAATAACTAACGAAATACAAAACAATTATTTAGGGATTTACTCCATAATCTCAGGTCAGAATTTATGAATAGCAAGTAGGGACTGTTAGCTGAACTAATTTCCTAATTTTTTAAGGCGGCAGCACCAGTGTCCAGTATTACTCTCAATCTAACATGAGCACAGGGGTATATATATTCTCATAGATCATCCCACCCTCCATTTCGAAAATCCTTTTTTTCTCAAGAAGTTATGAGATTTATTTCCTGAATTGCGGAAAATAAGTAGGTTTTAGAGGAAAATTAGTGAATATTATGCTAAAAAGAATAATAACAGTATCCTTTTGATTTTCAATTTTTAATTTTATCCCCAAATCATTTGAAAAATATACACCCCTTGAAGTTGTTGCTCATGTTTATAAGATTACCCTGATTACTCTTATATTGACTGTACCTGGAAAAAGTGTACTGTCCATAGGATAACCTAGAAGCCGGAGCTGGTCAGTTGGAAGGAGGTAACTTGTTAACAGCTGATATATATCCTAAGATAACAAGTTGGTTAACGGCTAATACATGTCCTTGGATAACAAGTTGGTTAACAGTGTGATATAAGATAAGATAAGATAAGAGAGGATCTGATAGCAAGTCGGGTAACAGCTGATATATATCCTGGAATAACAAGAAGGTTAACAGCTGATACATATCCTGGGTTAACTAGTTGGTTAACAGCTGATATATAATCTTAAATAACAAATTGGTTAACAGCTGATATATATCCTAAGATAATAATTTGGGTAACAGCTGATTTATATCCTAGGATAACAAGTTTGTTAACAGCTTATATCCTAGGGAAAAAATTGTTTAACAGCTGATATATAATCTTGGATTACAAGTAGGTTAACAGATGATATATATCTTAGAATAAAAAGTCGGTTAACAGCTAATACATTTTCTGGGATAAAAAGTAGGTTAACAGCTGATATATATTCTGTGATAAAAATTTGGTTAACAGTTAATATATATCCTTGGATAACAAGTTGGTTAACAGCTAATATATTTCCTGGGATAATAAGTAGGTTAAAAATAGATATTATCCTGGGATAACAAGTTGGTTAACAGCTGACATATATCCTAGGATAACCAGTAGGGTAACAGCTGATATATATCTTTGGATAACCAGTTTGTTAACAGCTGATATATATCCTTGGATAACCAGTTGGTTAACAGCTGATATATATCCTTGGATAACCAGTTGGTTAACAGATGATACATAACCTGGTATAACAAGCTGATAACAGCTGGTAAATAGAAAGATATGCAAGGGTGGCATGAAACTATAAGGCATATATTAGGGTGTGGCTCGGCCTGGATTCCAGGCGGACTACTATTGTTACCCACAAAGGATGAGACTGTAAAGACGACCTGAAACTTTTTAAATTTGACGATTTCAAGGTTAAATTAAGTCATCTGTCTTTTTTATAACTTTTTTATGCCTTTTTCAATGATAAGGCAAAAAAGAAACAAGCTTACACTTGCAAGGAATCATAAAACTAAGGAAACAGATCGTATAAATACCGTACAATCGTCTCTGAAGTCTTATCCATTGAGGGTAACCCTGTATATAGATTTGAAGTTTTATGTTGAGCTCTTAAACAAATCTGACCAACAAACTCCCCAATTGCCCCCCCCCCCC
>NW_019397482.1:7361-58782 GCF_000591075.1 Eurytemora carolleeae | reverse complement strand
GCTAGATCTCGATATTCACAGGGAACACTATTCTTTACCGTAACTGGCATATTTAGTTTAGTAATTGTTTACAGGGAACACTATTCTTTACCTTGACTGGCATATTTAGTTTAGTATATTGTTCACAGGGAACACTATTCTTTACCGTAACTGGCATATTTAGTTTAGTAATTGTTTACAGGGAACACTATTCTTTACCTTGTCTGGCATATTTAGTTTAGTATATTGTTTACAGGGAACACTATTCTTTACCTTGTCTGGCATATTTAGTTTAGTATATTGTTTACAAGGAACACTATTCTTCTTGGAACGGGTTAAGTCAGGTTTTAACTCCTCAGAGCTCGTTCTAAAAATCAAATAGTAAAGGGATAATTACACAAACGTTGATACCATGAAAATATGGAACGTTTTGCTAGCGCGCTAGGCAATTACAAATTTTGTTTTTTGGACGTTGACAAAATTGTATTCTGTCAAATTTTACATATTTTACTCAACAAAATTTTTATATTACAAGGAAGAATAAAAGATTTTTTTTTCCGTCGCTATGGGTTGCTGACCTCTTGAACAATGATGGGAAATTAAACTGTTTATTTTGTTTGAACATATGTTACAACTATTACGGGACAACAGATACTAATTCAGTACATAGACTTAATAAGTTAATAAATTGAAACTTAATGATAAATTTTAAGGATTTTTATCTGTGTATTGCGTATGGTTGTGTTTAGGGACTGTAAACGTAACTTCAAGCGACCCTCCATTTAAAGATGACATTGCCCGATTTACAACGGTACCCTTGAACCTTAATCTTTTCAAACTTGTGAAAGATAACACTGTAACACTGTTTTTCAAAGTGTTTAATGCAGATAATTTTTCCATTGCTTCCTATAAGCAAGAAATGCGCAAATCACTTTCAAAGACACCACAAATTAAAATGAAAGGTTTAAAGAAACAAAAACATAGATATTTAATTAATACTTGATCAGACAAAGCTTTTAAGGCAGCATTGCAAGGGTACTTCTGCTGGTAATATATATATACCTGGATAATATATATATATACCTGGATAATATAGGAGATTTGGATTTCTTCGGTCCCTTGTCTTCTTTCTTTCTATTCTTCCTCTGTCTTCTACTTAACCCTGCACATAACAATAACAATAACAATAACAATAACAATAACAATAGCAATAGCAATAGCAATAGCAATAGCAATAGCAATAGCAATAGCAATAGCATTAGCAATAGCAATAGCAATAGCAATAGCAATAGCAATAGCAATAGCAATAGCAATAGCAATAGCAATAGCAATAGCAATAGCAATAACAATAACAATAACAATAACAATAACAATAACAATAACAATAACAATAACAATAACAATAACAATAACAATAACAATAAAACTAAAAATATAATTCAGTTTGATTGTAAAGAGAATACCAGCGCGAATTCAAGATTTTCAAAAAATCGGGGGGACTTTTAGAGCACCAAAACGCTCCAGTGTACATTTCAGTCAAAATCCAAAATTTTTTAATTGGTCGTGACTTTTGGGGGGGAAATGATTCGAAAAGGGGTGGGTCCAGGGAAGGGGGGCAAAAATATTAATCTCAGAGAAAATATACACCCCTGAATCTATTTTTATTTTATTTTTCTTGAAATAATCATCCAAGACGTAAGGAAAATAGGACAAAAATTGCCTTATTCCTACATTTTGGATTGCATTTAAGATAAAAATGAGTCGGCTATCACCACAAAAAAAAGCTACATATAAAGCAGTGCTTTGAAACCATTTAATATAGATGCACATCCGGATGGAAAAAATGGATCGGGATCTAGGTAATGAACATTTCTCAAAGATTTACTGATTTCTTTAACAAAAGAATTTTTTTCTTGATTTACTTCTTTTATCGTTTTCTTTTATGCAAATTTTTTTAAATCTCTCTTTTATCAACAGTTCAGATTTGGGGTGTGAGTGCAAACAAAAATTTTCTTCAGTTTTTTATTGATATTTTGTTCCATGCGGATCCATCCGTGGATCCGCATAATTTGCGGATGCGGATTCAGTAAGACAAAATGTAGCGGATCCAATGGTTCCGGATCCTATCCCCTGATCTGAAGTAATTGTCACTCCCTGCCGATATTTACTGGGACACCATGTTTTTATTTGTAATTTATTTTCTGTAAAATTGCTAAATATATAATAAACATGGTTTGACCATGCAAAATTAAATTGCAACTCTACAAAATAATTTAACAATTATGTTTTAATTGCAAAAATGATTAAAACAAGACCCACACTTTAAAAAAATTAATGGAAAAATAAATACCCCTGAAATTAAGTAGTATTCTATAAACTTTAACGAATTCAGGGATCTTTGAACTGAAGCTAGATGAGCTAGAGAGAAATTAGTCAGGTTTAAGTAGATATACAGGTTTTTAGTTTTAAACTTGAATCAATTCTTTTAGTCAATTCTTCCTCATTTGTATTACAATTAATATACTCAAGTCAAAGTACAAATATTCCAGAGTGGGAGGGGCTAATAACATGATTTTTCGAGAAAATATGCCAAAGTCAAATCCTTTGTGGGTAACCCTGTATGTAAGGGACATATCCATATTCATCAAAGAACTTGGGAAGTTTAAGTTACCACTATTACAAATATGGCGGTAATTTTGAAACTGTTATATGATTGCTTTCAACAAATTTTGTTTTAACTGAGCTGGGATTTTTTTGTGTTGGATACTATTACTCATAATCACGATCGCTAGATCTCGATATACACTGTGGGGAGTAATTTAGGAATCGAAGCTGAATCCCTTCATTTATTCCTTTCCTTTCCATTTAACCCCTGACTGGGTAATGGGTATGAGTCGATTACCATGCAAGATATCAAATAAAGATTAAGTTAATCTGCAGATACTAAAATATCGAGATCAAACATTGGTCTCGATATCCACAATACACGAGTTCCCCACACTAACCCATTAATATTTAATGAATAATTGTTATAATTAATTAAATTCATTCGTTTTATAGTTCACAGTAAATTACAATTATAATTTATAAAATCATTTTCATAATTCATAGAATCAATCACAATTATAACTCATAAAATCAGTTTTAAAATTGTAATAAAAAAGAAAGAAAAAAGACGACAATTATTATGCATTTAATCTCAATGGAGATCGCGTAATAAAAAAGGAATTAACAAACCTGAGGTGGCTTTAGGAGTTCCCGGAGTGCTAGACAAAGGAGTTTCATCCTAGAATACAACAGATAGAATTGAAGATAAGCTAAGATTCAGACAAATCTTCGCTGTTTTCTTGCTCGCCTTGACTGTAAAAATCCATGATTTACATGTAAAGTCTGTGATGAAAAAAAATTCGAGGAAAGAATATAGTTTGGTTCTAAAAAATAATTAGAAATTAACCCCCATTTGTTTGTCTTTTTTTATATTTTTAATCAAGTAAATATTACGGCAAATTTAATATTTATATTTTACTAGCTGGAATAACTGACGTTGCCGGGGTTTATTCCATTATTATCATTATTAGTGAGAAGTTTTACTTAACTGCAGAGAATAAGATTTTGTTGACAAATTTGTTACCCCTCCAGCTTCATCAAGATCATAAAACTTGCACTTTACATTTTTTTAATTTAACCCCAAAATTTCTTCGAAAACCATACTCCCCCCACCCCCACCACATTCTTCTAAATATACAGAATTTATTCACCTTAGCACTCTCTCCACAGACCGAGGACCCGCAGGACTCTAGCAAGGTCTCATCAACAAAGTTCTCCTTGCTGGAGCAGTCCCCCTCCCCCTCATCCTCCTCTTCATCCTCACTACTACCCTCACCGTCTTTAACAAATAAAACAAATAATCTTAAAAGTTTTAAATCTTCTATTTTGGAACTTTTCAAACCCTTCTTTCCCCTTCGCGCTTAAATAAATAAATAACATAGTTAATATTTTGGAACACTGTAGGTAAACAATAAACCAGAGTAAAAAATATCGGACATTTTTCCAAGAAAATATATACCCTGGGCTATAAAATAAACAATTCCAACTTCCTTGTCAGTGCTTCTATACTTCATTTCTGTATTGCCTGCTGCGGCGCAAACAAAGCTGTTGAAAGTAATCATATTTATGAATTTCATGCTTAACCTACAAACCCGAAAAACCCCAAAATACTAAAGCCTCTATGGTATACATATTATTAGGTATATTTACGTAAAATTTCGTTTGCTTAATTTTTGGTAAATAACTTACGTATATTTACGTATTTATCATACCAAGTGGTTTTTATTAAGGCTTAGGTTTTTATAGAAACGTACTTTTACGAATAAATCCAAAAATCGTTCTCTAGGAATATACCCAGAAGATATACTTAAACAAGTGTATATATGAATGTTTATTTAGATGGATACAGATGAAGGAATGATGATGGTGGGAATTTGTGTAGAAGAATATTGGATTGGATTGAAATTAATTGATATGAATATGGTTTGAAATCTGTGGAATGAGTTGTATAGATATGAAGGATAAATATGCATGCTTAATAATAGTCATAACCTTTAAAATTTTGCTTTAAGAACTTAAATATGCGTTTAAAAATAAGTACTTTACGTATAGGAAAACCCTAAAAATACCTGATTTATCGAATTTTTTAGGTTTTTAACATAAGCCTTTTTACGTTTGTCGTATACGTATTTTTACGGATATAAAATACGTATTTTTACCAAGGAAATGGTTACGAAAATAAGTAAGTCATGTGTATGGAAAATACGTACTCTTACGTATTCCCAAACTGAGGCTGAGGTAACCATGTTCACGAGATGGTAATTTCCTAGAGAACGATTTTTGGACTGTTCTCGGGACGGACACTTGTCTATAGCTCTAAATTGAGATTTTCTGGACTAATCAGAAAATTTTGAAAGCTTGAATCAACTTTAAAAATTGTATAATTTAAGCGCAGCCTAATATATAAGTTTGCATGTAGAAAACACGAGGGTTTTAGAGTAATATGTGCGTATGTCAGTGTTAAACCTGATAAATAATCCAATATGATATGGATTATGTTTAATTGGTCCTAAATTTTTTTTAGGGACATGAGACTAAATAGAGACTTCAAAACAGATTGAGGTGTAATTTCATAAGGATCGATTTTCAACCCCCCCCCTCCCCCCTTCTGCTGCAGCTTCATATCATATGTTTCAAAAAGATGCATGAAAACAGCGGAGAAGACCGTTTTTTTGGGAATTTTCATAAGATCCTTATTTATTTGAAACTAGTGTGTGCGCAAATATAACGATTCCCGCGTTACTCATGGTTACTCCCGCAATTTACTCGCACTTGGCCTTAAATTACGATTTTAGCTATTTCTTCTGATTAAGTCGACCCACACAACTAAGAATCATGAAACCATGCTAAGAACATACCAGTGACTCTCCCGAGTTCCGGCCCCATTAAAAATTGGAGGCAAATCGGTACACGGGTTCAAGTTTGGATCGAACAAAAAAAACAGAATACAATTTATATAATATACAGGGTGTCCCACATCATATTAGACCGTCAACGGGTCTAAATTGCGATTTTCGGGATAATCTAATATGATATGGGACGCTCTGTAGATAAGCCTATTCTGAACCAGGATTAAATCTTAAACTAAAACACGATTCATCTGTGATTGAGCTGCGATTGTAAAAATGTTTTCATTTATTTTAGACAAGATGAGTTCCAAGGATGAAATTATTGGAAATGTTTGTGTTGAAGGCACATCAAGATCCACCTTAACTGATGATGAAGAGCATATGCTTGTGCTTGACCCTTCAACATCTAACGAGAGTAAACATTCAGAAGAATCTTCATCCGCTATTAATTCCATAGACGCAGAAAGTGCAAAAGAAGAATCAGATCCTGTCATATCTATGGATGACGTTTCAAGCCTTCTGCCTGCTACTACACAATCATCGAACAATCAACCATTTTTAAACGTAATATTATATTCTTGAAACATTAACTTTAAAGGGAGTTCCAAAAATCGTTCACTAGGACAGACTCTCTTAACCCCCAGGACAGATTTACAGGTCCTCATACACGCCCCGTGGTCATACATAAATATAAAGTGAAATTCTACCTGAAAATCTAGTTTTTCCTTCTTTTTTATATTTAGCCAGGACTGCCCAAACAAACAGGGCTAAACTAAGAATTGATGTTGATAAAATCAGTTCTGGTAAAATCATTTTCTCATTCTTTTCTCCATTTTTTCATTTTCCTATGTTGGATCTGCATTTGAGTCGGTATCGCAGGGATGAAGCGTAGGAGTGAGTTTGGAGTGAGTGTACGCAATGGGGAGTGGAAGACTAAACTACACAAAAATCTAAAAACGCGGAAATTATCGAGGTGCAATTCAACCGACCTACGTCTAAAGATCTATTATGGTGTAATTTATGTAGTAAAATTAGTTTTAACCAAAAATTGATTTTTCTTAATTTATGATAGGCAATTAAAAAAAATTTTTTTTAAGAACTATTTTTCGATACCTTGTAAACCGAGGACAGTCCGAGGTAGGTGATTCTATAAAGGTTTTCCGACCCTGAGTATCGTGCGCCTATTAGGTCGGTTTGGTTTTAAAAAGTTTTAGGTCCGTAAAGAACTTTGTAGTTTTTCCGATCTCAGATCAAAATAAATTTTGGCTAAATTGTTGCAAGCATACATTTTAGGCCAGGTAGGCGCCATTTTTAGGTCCGTTGAGGTTTGAGCAACAATTTTAGATTGGATAAGCAATTTTTAGGTCGGATGAGCAATAATTTTTGTCGGATGAGCGACAATCTTATATTTCACAACTTTTGTTTTTCGTTATTCACCATCTTTTCTCACTTTTCAGGTTGGTCAGCTTGAATTAAAGAAAACAGACGCGGCATCTTCGCTTGGACAATATTGCAGCAAAACATAAATGATATTAATTTTTAAGTGCTTTGACTATAACTTGGTCTTACTTATATGATACAGGGTGTCCCACATCATTTCGGATTGTTTATGGGTAATTTACGAGTGAACAATTTTTGGACCCCCCTCGATCCGGCCTATCAATTTTGTAGATGGATCTTAATAAATGTAAAACATGGATATAATTGACCATTGGCTGCAGCGCCCGGCCCCCTAGCCTATCCTTGCCGCAGCGCTTGGCCCCCAAGCCGCAGCGCTTGGCCCCCAAGCCGCAGCGCTTGGCCCCCAAGCCGCAGCGCTTGGCCCCCCAAGCCGCAGCGCTTGGCCCCCAAGCCGCAGCGCTTGGCCCCCTAGTGGCAGCACTCGGCCCAGAAAGTGTCTCAACCTAACCTAACCCTAAATATATAATCATCCTATATGTAGGACGATGGATATAATTGACCATGTGGCCACAGCGCTCGGCCCCTAGTCTGTCCTAGCCGCAGCGCTCGGCCCAGAAAGTGTCTTAATCTTGTTCTCGGGACGGACACTTGTCTATAGCTCTAAATTGAGATTTTCTGGACTAATCAGAAAATTTTGAAAGCTTGAATCAACTTTAAAAATTGTATAATTTAAGCGCAGCCTAATATATAAGTTTGCATGTAGAAAACACGAGGGTTTTAGAGTAATATGTGCGTATGTCAGTGTTAAACCTGATAAATAATCCAATATGATATGGATTATGTTTAATTGGTCCTAAATTTTTTTTAGGGACATGAGACTAAATAGAGACTTCAAAACAGATTGAGGTGTAATTTCATAAGGATCGATTTTCAACCCCCCCCCTCCCCCCTTCTGCTGCAGCTTCATATCATATGTTTCAAAAAGATGCATGAAAACAGCGGAGAAGACCGTTTTTTTGGGAATTTTCATAAGATCCTTATTTATTTGAAACTAGTGTGTGCGCAAATATAACGATTCCCGCGTTACTCATGGTTACTCCCGCAATTTACTCGCACTTGGCCTTAAATTACGATTTTAGCTATTTCTTCTGATTAAGTCGACCCACACAACTAAGAATCATGAAACCATGCTAAGAACATACCAGTGACTCTCCCGAGTTCCGGCCCCATTAAAAATTGGAGGCAAATCGGTACACGGGTTCAAGTTTGGATCGAACAAAAAAAACAGAATACAATTTATATAATATACAGGGTGTCCCACATCATATTAGACCGTCAACGGGTCTAAATTGCGATTTTCGGGATAATCTAATATGATATGGGACGCTCTGTAGATAAGCCTATTCTGAACCAGGATTAAATCTTAAACTAAAACACGATTCATCTGTGATTGAGCTGCGATTGTAAAAATGTTTTCATTTATTTTAGACAAGATGAGTTCCAAGGATGAAATTATTGGAAATGTTTGTGTTGAAGGCACATCAAGATCCACCTTAACTGATGATGAAGAGCATATGCTTGTGCTTGACCCTTCAACATCTAACGAGAGTAAACATTCAGAAGAATCTTCATCCGCTATTAATTCCATAGACGCAGAAAGTGCAAAAGAAGAATCAGATCCTGTCATATCTATGGATGACGTTTCAAGCCTTCTGCCTGCTACTACACAATCATCGAACAATCAACCATTTTTAAACGTAATATTATATTCTTGAAACATTGACTTTAAAGGGAGTGACCGGCTATGTAAGGTAGTTGAACTAAGTATGCAGTGTTGTGGAAAACTTCTTTAGGATTCATTAGAGACATATTTCACTTTTTAAAAGTCTGTAAATCCTGAGTTTGAGCTCAAATTCAACGTTCAAAACTCCTGATTTGGGGGTGGATACGCTTTCAGAATTAGTTTTTTTAATTATTAATTAACGACAACATAAAATGTAAAAATATTCTACAATAAACTATAGGCGTCATGTTTAGGAACATTTTGAGAAAATAAAAATTAATCTTATCATCGAAAATAAGTAATCTTGTTCAATTATTAGTTTCTCGTTATTCACAAAGATGTTCGCAGATTTTCTATAATTATTATTGAAAAGACCACATTTAAAGAATTTGAAGAAATCTGCGAATTAATTCAAAGAAAGTTAGAAATTCAATATAATAATGAAAACGAAATAATTGATTTTAGCATTGATTTATTGACAAATTTCTTTTGTGAAATACGTTCCTAGCCATCTAATTAGATTACTGTATAATTTTTACTTTATTTTTCGTTGTCGTTATTTAATAATTTAAAAAAACTAATTCTGAAAGCGTATCCACCCCCAAATCAGGAGTTTTGGACATCGAATTTGCGCTCAAACTCAGGATTTACAGATCTTTAAAAAGTGAAATATGTCTCAAATGAATCCTAAAGAAGTTTTCGACAACACTGCATACTCAGTTCAATTACCTTACATAGCCGGTCACTCCCTTTAAAGCTATGTCAGTCTTTTAAAAGTGCTATGAAGCCATTACTATTTTTGGGTGGAATTTTTATCGCTAAATTGTGGAAACCTAATGATTTAAAGGGCTAAAAAAGAATAAAATTTATATTTAATTTTAAAAATGAATTCGCCACAATCGAAAGTTCTAGAAAGCGACTTTTGCAGCAATTTAAATGATGAAAAATGCCATCATTTATGAATGCATAAACTGTATAATGTACGCTGTACAGGCTTTCTTACTTCTGATGACACACTTTTTGAGGATTTGCTTAAAATATCGATTTATTTAAATTTGTTTTATTTCACCAGGATGAAGATAATGCAAAAGAAAACAAAACAGAACATTCTATTTCGGAAAATCCCTCTCAACCCGCTGGTAATGATATTATTCATAACTGTAAACTAGTATAGTATTTTTAGTATTTTTTGAAAACAAAAAACTTTTAAAATCAATTTATTACTTATTTCAGGAAATCACATCGGACCACTAAGTCTCTCAAGCACTGATATTATTCAGTCCCAGTCAGCATTAGGTACTGAGAATGTTGCCGACCAAATGGAAAGTCTAGAAACAAATCCACAAAGTCCAGAAATCTCTTTGGTAGAAGAAAATCCGTCCGAAACTGATAGAGTTCCAGTATCCATAGAACCAACCAAGCTTGATGATAATAATGATAAATCCGAGTTCAATGTCAATTCTAGCTCTACACTGGGCATTAGTCCCTCAAACCTAAGGGACTCAGCTGTCCCCTCCAATTTAGAGGACTCAGTTGTCCCCTCCATCCTAAAGGACGGAGTTGTGTCCTCCACCTTAGAGGACCCAGTTAGCCCCTGTAACCTAGAGGACCCAGTTGTCCCCTCCAACCTAGAGGAAGCAGTTATTCCCTCCAACTTAGTGGACCCTGTTATTCCCTCCAACCTAGAGAACCCAGTTATCCCCTCCAACCTAGAGGATCCAGTTATCCCCTCCAACCTAGAGGACCCAGCTGTTCCTAGTCCCCGAGGGGGCCCAGCTGCTGATGAAGAGGATGGGTTTAACAAGGATAAGAATATCTATGCTGTTAAGTGGATTGAGTTCGGATTAAGGTCCAGTGCCATTATTACTCAGAACGAAAATGGCCCCTGTCCTCTCATTAGGAAAGCAATAAATCTGAGATTAACAAAATGCCATTTTCAAACTATTCTTTAAATTCACAAATATACTGATGCAGGGGTGGCATAACAGGATAAAGCCACCTGAATGGTTGTCGTAACTCTAAGTGACTTTTCATTTAAAGGCAGGAATGTCCGATTCACAACGGTACCCTTGAAACCTTAATCTGACTCAGAATTGTAGAAGTTCACATGGTATTTTTCATCTATAATAGTTTAGTTTTTCAAATGTCACTGAATCAAAAAATGCATAAGTAGCTTTTGAAGAAAAATTACAAATGGAGATAAACAGTTCAAAAAAAAAAATATCTAATTCATACTTAATCAGAAAAAGCTTTAAGTGTACAGTTGTAAATCAAACTCTTAATGGAGGGACACTATAAATTACGTTTACTGTCTTATGGATCCAATAGATTGACATTGGTCAATAAACTTGCAAAAGCAATACACAAGAACAAGAACCGGTTAAAATTAGGGAAATCAAATTAGTTTAAGGTAAATAGAAAAAAACAAAGTTCACTTTTTTAATATTTGTTGCTGTTTATTAGTATTGTCAATATTCTGTTGTTGAGAGGAAAACTTTCTCTCCCCGAAGGTATTTTTTCCTTTATTTTACTGGGGTATATATTTTATTGATAAATAATTCTACAATATTATATAAAAGCTCTTAACTCATACATACATAAATAGTTTTAAAGAATTTGTCACGAATTTATCGTATCTTACCCTATCGTATCTTATCCTGTAAACTCAAAACATCTGAACTCCGATCGGGCCCAAATATTTAATGGCAACTCAAGGGACCCCAGGGAAGGTTTATGAATGCTCAGAATTACAAAAATTTGTCTACAATAAAACTTCGTAAAATTTTGAAAATCCATAAAACTTTTTGTTTTGTTATTTTTAAATATTGCAAAAGAGAAAATGTTCACAGAAAGAGCCACGATTAAAAGTTGAATTAGAAGATGGGAGCCTAGTGTTTAGATTTATTCTTATTTAATGTTTTTAGGGGCAGAAGTTGTATGTGCTGAACAGTTATTAGAGTATCTAGGAGATCTAATTTTATCATTAAGGTATACTGAAGCTAGTTCAGGGGTGTATATTTTTAAGAATTAAGATCTGGGGAGATAAAATGAAAAATTACACTTTATAAGGAAAGTTTTTTCATCCTTATTTATACTGTTTACCCAACAATTCTGGGGAAGAATATTTTTTTTCCAAAGAGGAAGGAGTGGGGAATGATTCTTCAAGAAAAATATACCCCTTAGTTAGATAAGAAACTGCTAAGATATTGAAGAAATATATATATATATATAGTTTAGTATAAATGTATTTATATATAAATATAAATATATATACATATATAAATATATATACATATAAATATATATATGTATGTTTACTTAAATATATTTAGTACCAGTAAAGAGGATCTGGATTTAGAACGGAATATTAATGACGCGGTGGCTGTTTTACCCAAACTTAGTACAGGTAGTAATAGTTATAGTAATAGGTAGCCAACCGGGATATTAATTTTTGTTAAATTTTAAGTGACCCTCTATGCAAAGATGGTAATTTCCGTTAATCAATGGTACCCTGAAAACCTTTATCTGATCAAAAATGTGGAAAATATAGATGTTTTTCATTGATATTAACCAGAGCTGGGAACTTTTGAATGGTGAATATCGGGGTTAAGGCTTAATCTCCTCTTTTTCTTAATCTCCAGATTAAATAATTCTTGTACTCCACTTGTCATTAATCTCCAGATTAATTAATCAATCGGGATTAAGGATATCCCAGCTCAGTTTGAAGGAGGAAAAAACATTGATATCTAATTTATACTTGATCAGACAAAGTTTTTAAGGGTACCGGGCATTGCCATCTTTCTATGGAGGGTCACTTGGAATAACGATTATAGTCTCTTTAAATGTGACTGACTCTGCTTGTGTAGAGTGTAGAGTCCAAGTCACAACGGTGTCTAATCAGCAACTTATTCAGCAATAAAAAAAAGACTTCTTTATCGTCTATAATCAAACAAAGATTTGTCCAGTACTGTTGTGAATCGGACATGACACATGATAAAACTTAAAATTATCTCTACAGCCTCTTCAAAACTATTATTTTTTTTCTAAATGTTTTCTCAGAGATATCTAGAGCGGATTTTGATAAACTTTAGCATAATTAATATTTCTAATGTATATAGGAGGGTGGGGGGGGGGGCGGGGTGTGGGGAGATTTTTTAGGAATTATTTATCTTTTATCTATTCATAGATCCGTGACAAAAAATTAGAAATAAATGTTAATCTAGGTTTGGATGTGAATGTAAAGTTTACAGGAGTAGATGAGTTTGAATATACTTCAGAACTACTTATATTTGATATTCTACATATCAATCTGTACCATGGTTGGTTAGTAGATCCACAGGTTAGCAAATATTTATCAACTTTACATAACAAGGGGTGTATATTTTATCGAAAAATTATTTTTTTTTCCTTTTTTTAAAAATAATTTTTTTCCATAAGATGCATGTTTGGGCACTGGGAAGAGCGCCATATTTTTTATATTCCCTGAACTGGGGAATATGACTACATTTTCGGGTTAAAACTTTCAAAAAGAATGAAAAAAAAACTTGCTTTTTGATGTTCCACTTTCAATATTTTTTTCAAATCATTAAAAATCAATATTCTGTTTTTTTTTATTAACCTACAAAGGCTCATTCTTTAAAAGAACAAAAACAACGTTTTCTAAACACACGTTGTTGCATATATCAATACAATGAAGACGACTTTCGATTTCAATTTTGCTTTATAAACAGCATGTGTACACATTAACATGGAAACTATGAGAAGCTGACAATTAAAAAAGGTTCTCTTCAATTCCTTGTAAACTTAAAATTCCAAAAAAGCTTGTTAACAATTAAAACTTATATTATAATAAAATTATAAAGTCGTCTTCAATGTATTGATATAACCTTCGACCACTGTATGTTACACTTCAGACAAGAAAATAACGCAACAATTATTGTTTTGTCTTAGACTTCAGAAATTGAATTTACTAATTTGAATTCTAAGTCTGTATGATTGGGGGGGGTAGTAGCAATTACAGTACTTACTCTCAGTAACAATTACAGTACTTACTCTCAATAACTGAGGTCAGAGATGAATTCCGAGCTCCAGGGGCGTAAATAAGGGCCTTGATTCCATGTTCTGAATTGACAAGATCAAATTTCAAGTCAATTTAGGAAAAATATTAACAAGATTTTTTTGGTCCTACGCGCATTATTGCTCATAAAAAGTCCTATTTTTTTTAACTTCAGCAAAATAACATAGATGACTCCAAAAGAACCCTCGCCTAGAAAATCCTTCATTACGATACTGCTCATTTCAAACCTTAACATTTTTTCGAAATTTTCTTAAGTACAAGGATTATTTCAAGTGTGTTCTTTGTTTCGGAATCTTTTAAATATTGGCTTTTGGGTTGATTAATAACTTGTAGTACTTTTTTCATTTATCTTGATAAGAACGCCGCCCCTCTCTGCTGTACAAAATCTAGCAAATTGATTTAAGACATTATTCATTTTAACTGTAAAATTGTCTTTATTGGCAAAAAAAGGTTATCACTCTTGTAGATAGAAAAAATCTGGGTTCAAAAATTATTTTCGATACAGTCATAACCAGAAAGATCCGGAATTAATTGTCAGTGAATCAGCCGACTTTACATATATATCTCTGGTAATTTTAAGCGCACAATAAAGGCAGACCACATTTTGGAATTGGCAGTTTTAGGGCATTTTGTAATAATCGTTTCATTATTATATTTGTAAAATTAGATTGTAAAGTCATCTGATTAATCAAAAATCAATCTCGAGTATTTCTGATTATGACTGTATATTTTTATATCTTCTTCACTCTTCAATCCTACAGAAAATGACCAAAATCATTACATGGTAAAAAGAAAGAAAATAATTAGTTTTTTCATAAAAATTTAAAAACATTCATTCATTTCAGATTATACGAACTGACTGCGAAGCTGGAAGAACTAGAGTTGGCGGTTTTCTTCCGAAACAATCATTTCTCAACCTTATTCAAGAAGAATGGAGAACTTTTCATACTCGTTACTGATCAAGGGAATACACACTTTCTGACCCTCCCCCCCCCCTCCACCCCCTACACACACACACACTCACACACTTCCCCCGTAAAAGACGATAATGCACGATAATTAGTTTAAGAGCTATAAAGACTATTTTGCCGTAACATATCTTTTATTTTCGGGAGCTTTGGTGTTTAAAAATCTTGGACTTGTCATTCGTGGAAAACATGAGCAATTTGTTAATTTTAAATTTAATGTTGAAGTTGGTTCAAATCACAAAAAATTATTTTTAAGAAATTATAATTTTGTCATTGTTTTTTGGTTCTAAAGTTTAAACGACCATCAAAATAGTATTAAAAAGAAAATGTGACAAAAACTTTTTTTAAATTTTTGAAAATTAAAGCTTGATATAATACTTTTCCTCGTAATTTTAAAAAAAAAATTTTTAGTAGTCTTGAAGCATGTTTACAGATCGACTGAAGTTCCCAAAACAGATCTACTTTGATTGCAATAAAAAAGTTTTAAGAAAAGTGTTAAGCGATTATGTCAATACAATGAAGAAGACTTTTTTATTTAAGTTTTGATTGCTAACGAGCTTTTTTCAAATTACAAGTTTACAAGTAAACAAAAAGAATCTTTTTTAATTGACAGCTTCTTTTGTTTATGTGTATCTTTTATCCAATCACCAGCTGTTCAACAGCTTGATAGAAATCAAAATTAAAGTCGTAAGTCGTCTTCATTGTATTGATACATGCAACGACGACTAATATTTCAAGACTTGTTTTCGTGGATTCTAGGTTTCCTTTCACAGAAGGAGGTTGTCTGGGAGACCTTAGCAAACATTGAGGGAGACTGCTCATTTGTAAATTCTACATTTAAAGATTCAGGTTTGCATTGTATTCAAAAATCCATTATTAAAGGGACTGTAAGCGTAATTTCAAGTGCCACTACAATGCAAAGACGAAAATGCACAATTCACAACGTTACTCTTTATTTATCTGATCCATAATTTGAAATATTCTGTAGTTTTTCTATGTTTAAAAGTGTTTGATTCCTATACGTGTTTCTGTAGTAGAAATGCGCAAGTCACCCCAATTAAAATAATCAGTTTTTGAAGTTCTAAACATTAATATATAATTCATGCTTGATCAGACTAAGGTTTTAAGGGTACGTAAAACGGAAATTGCTATCATTTTTGCAATGCATGTAGGGTCACTGGAAATTACGCTTACAGTCCCTTTAATATTATTATTGATATAAACAAATTATCCCCAGATTTCATTACATCCCTATGCTATTTACTTGTTATGTATTTGTAATCATCGGAGATTGGTAAAATGTTACAATTATAACAGAAATTCTCTAAACCTCCACTGCATATTTGCATCGCATTCGAAAATGTCATTAAAAAGGAATAAAAATTCGGCTCAAACTCTTATTTGCTAATCTTTATACAAACAGGGTGTCCCACGAAACATGAAAGTAGTTGAATAGTTTTAAATGTCTTCTTTCATAATTTGTTAGATATCAAACAGAATATTTTACAAAATTGAAATCAAGATTATACTTAAGTATAATAGTTTCATAACAAAATAAACTGCAAAAAGTCTTTAACATCTAGTACAGTATATGCAAGAAGACATTCAAAACTATTTTACCAACTGTCATGTTTTGTGGGACACCCTGTATACTTAAATCCTGATGCAGGTGTCGACTCCCGTCTTGAAAACTGTTCTGCTGCAGCCAACCCTGCGGAAGCGCTAGAGCAGGAGTATGTTCATATTTCATCAGAGTGGTGGTAATTCTGTAAATAACGTGGTGATGGTGGTTATTATGTACATAAAGTGGTGATGGTGGTAATTCTGTACATGACGTGGTGATGGTGGAAATTCTGTACATAATGTGGTAATGGTGGTAATTCTGTATATATCGTGGTGATGGTGGCAATTCTTTACATAACGTGGTGACGGTGGCAATTCTGTACATAATGTGGTACGATGGTGGTAATTCTGTACATAACGTGGTGAGGGTGGTAATTCTGTACATAACGTGGTGATGGTGGTAATTCTGTACATTACGTGGTGATGGTGGTAATTCTGTACATAACGTATTGAGGGTGGTAATTCTGTACATAACGTTGTGATGGTGGTAATTCTGTACATAACGTGGTGATGGTGGCAATTCTGTACATAACGTGGTGATGGGGGTAATTCTGTACATAACGGGGTGGTTGTGGTAATTCTGTTCATAATGCGGTGATTGTGCCAATTCTGTACATAACGTGGTGATGGTGATAATTCTGTACAAAACGTGGTGATGGTGATAATTCTGTACATAACGTGGTGATGGTGATAATTTTATACATAACGTGGTGATGGTGGTAATTCTGTACACAACGTGGTGATGGTGGTAATTCTGTACATAACGAGGAGATAGTTCCGCATTTTTTTGGTATCACGGAAATAACACAGGAAACTTGGAATAGAAAGACGACATTAAAACAGTGCTTAAGTGTATTTGTGCTGCTTAAAAGCAAATAATTGTACTACTATTAAATCACTTAATAAATGAAAGGGTCTGTTTACACTGCACAATTGCTGTCTCTCACGTAAATTGGACTTGTTAAATCTTAACGTTGGTCTAAAAGTCGTCTTTCTATTCCAAAGTTTCAGGGTTCTGACTGTAAGGGAGGATATTTCCTGATCATCGTAAAAGGGTTAAAGTTTTACATTGACAGTTCACAGGTCATTTTTTACTTTACGTCAAATGACTAAAGAATCAAGTTAGTGTCGGAAGGTATTTAAACATGGATCGGGTTTCATATCGCTTTTTTTGCGTTACTTTTTATGATGCTTATTTGACGGAATAGAAACTAAAATTTTTGGAGGGTCAACTCTTTTCCACATTTGATCTGGCTTAAATTTCTATTTCGTTACCTGAGATATAGGGTAAATAGATGGTTAAAAAATTTATTTTGTGGACAGCATTTGAAAATCATAATTTTAACTCTTTAAATGAACACTCCCTTGAACTTGATTTGATTTGATTATATTTTCAGTCGGAGGTTAGCCGAGGTTCTGCAGAGGGAAGGAGAAGAGGCAACCCAACGTGAACAGTTATTTCAAGAATTCAAACAGAATCATTTGGGAGGACATGAACAGCTGACAGAGTAGGCATTCATTTATTTTTCCTTCCATTCATTAATTCATTTATTTATATAAGACATGAACAGCTGACAGAGTAGGCATTCATTTATTTTTCCTTCCATTCATTAATTCATTTATTTATATAAGACATGAACAGCTGACAGAGTAGGCATTCATTAATTTTTCCTTTCATTCATTAATTCATTTATTTATATAAGACATGAACAGCTGACAGAGTATGTATTTATTTATTTATTCATTATCCTTCCATTCATTAACTCATTTATTTTACAGTCGTCGTCGTATATATCAATCCCATTCAAGACTTTCTATTTCAATTTTGATTTCTACCGAGCTTTCCCTCAACTTGGATTCACATTTAAATGGAAACATAAAGAAGCTGTCAATTTACAGATTCTTTTTAATGCTTATTTATATATAAATAAAAAAGTAGTCTTCATTGTATTGATTTGAACGCCGACCATTGTGTATTACTATTAAGCTTTTCAGGAGGAACAGCACATTTGGGAAAGCTCAAAAGGCGAACAACCTTTTTTGGAGGCTTTGTCTTTATACATATATTATACAATAAAAATTCAAATCAAATCAAATTCTTTTCTTATATATATTATATATTACAAAGCCCACATAATAGGTTATTCGCCTTAAGAGCTTTCCTAAATGCAAAATGTGTTGTTCAAAATATATGTAGTAAATGCCGTACTCTTAAAAGTTCGTCCCCCAAACTGTATCAGTCCAGGCACGACCAGTCCGCTATCCAAGTCAATCAATCTAGCTATTACTCAGGGTCTAAATGCCACGAAGGGACACAAGCGTAGCTTATTAATCTGGCTATTACTCAGGCTCTAAATGTCACGAAGGAACACAAGCGTAGCTTATCAATCTATCTTTTACTCAGGCTCTAAATGTGACGAAGGGACACAAGCGTAGCTTATCAATCTATCTATTGCTCAGGCTCTAAATGTGACAAAGGGACACAAGCGTAGCTTATTAATCTAGCTATTACTCAGGCTCTAAATGCCACGAAGGGACACAAGCGTAGCTTATTAATCTAGCTATTACTCAGGCTCTAAATGTCACAAAGGGACACAAGCGTAGTTTATCAATCTAGCTATTACTCAGGCGCTAAATGCCACACAGATACACAAGCGTAGCTATAAAACAAGCTAAAACTCTAACTCGAAATGCCACACAGGGACACAAGCATAGCTCTCAACAAGCTATTACTTCGGCTCTAAATACCACACAGGGATACAAGCGTAGCTATCAACAAGCTATATATCGATTCCAAATGATGGGGACGATCCAGCCTGTTTATCAAAACAGGGTTTCAGTCTAGCTACCAACAAGTTATTAGATAGGCTCTAAATGTCACACAGGGACACAAGCATAGCTATCAACAAGCTATTTGCTATCTAAAAGCCCTTAATCGATCTCTACCCTAAACGAGGTATGATCTCAACACGAATACTCAACGGGATACAATTACTATACAGTGTAATCAAAGCTGAGTTCTGATTCTAACTAGCCATATTTAAGGTTTATATATTACAAATTAAAGTTAATAGATGTAATTACAATTCCTACGTCGTTATCTATATCACATAATTAAGGCAATTATGTTACATATTACAGCACAGTTGAAATAGGCGCATTTCAGATGTGCGTATTTAAAGGATTAGGGAGGGTAAATAACGTAGTTAAGCCATCTCCAAACATTTTTATAAGTTAAATGTACGTATTAAAAGGGTTTAAGCTAACCATGCTACGTATTCATTTGAAACGCAGTTCAAATAAATAATGGGTTTTTACGTAGAAGTTTACAAACATAGATAATTAATAGTGTACAATGTATTGCAAGTTTACATAATATCATGTGACCCAATATTTATTATATATTATATATATGTATCAAAGATACACGAGAATCTGTCAGTTCTCTTAACTATAATTTCTATAGTTTAATAAGACACCGTTTATCTGTTCAGTGGTGAGCTAGCTGCACGTCTCCAAGAAGCTGAGAATGCCGCTGCCCAAGAAGATGAAAGAAGTGCACAGGGTCCACAAGTAATATTTTTGTTCCTTCTAAGATGAAAACTTTAGGTTGTGGATATCGAAATCAATACTTAATCTCAGCTTTTTGTTAATCTGCAGATTAATATAATCTTTTTTCTCTTCCGGCAGCCATGAGCCACCACCATTTCCCCTTCCGTACCACCATATTCGACTCTTCCGGGCAAAACTACTTTTTTAAATGTTATATTTAGGGCCTTTAAAGTGTGATTTTAAAAAATCCAGCCGCGTCATGCAAAACAGCACAACTCAAACCATTTTTTTAATTATACTTAAGATAAATACATTGTACTAGTCCAAGCGCTGTTTGTGTGCAGTGGGGAGGTGACTTCTGTCACTGGCCTAGACCTCGATGTCTCGATCACACTAGACTTATGTCATAATCGGATATACATTAATTTCCATCCTTTGGTGGTTATTTTTGATGGGGTCTCGGCCTTGATTTCCACGGAATGATGGTTTATCTTTTATTTATTTATTTATTTATTTATTGAATTCTTAAACTGTTTTACAAGAGAGAAAAAGCTAATATGTGGTACGGAAGGGGAAATAGTGGTGGCTCATGGCCGCCTGCCTTCTCCCACTCCTCATACCTTTCCAAAACCAAATTTGATTTTCGATAAGGTCACGGGGAAATCGTTTTTGACACCTGAAATTTTGAAAAGAAAAAAAGGGGTCGGGTAACTTAAGATGACTTGACCCCCAAAATCTTCCAGAATTTTTTTTTAAAAAATCATTATTTTGATTGTTTTTATTTTACTTATTTTTAGGGTGCACCAGGCCCCGAGCATCCTATAGGACCACGAGGAGGAAAAAAGGAAAAAAATGTAATAAAAAGTTAAACAAATTTTTTTCGTTTTTTTTTTTAATATTTCTCTATTTTAGTGTTGTATCCTGTAGTGGAAAGTTTGTATTGGCTTCTACTTCTGTGGATAGGATTACGAAACACTGGAAGACACTGAAAAATGAAGGATATTATTCCGATAAAAAAAATGCCCACAAAACTAAGTCATTATAGTTCCCAAGCTTCTTATAGGTTCAAAAATTAGAGTTTGGTAAAAAAGAATCGAGCTTTCGAATGGTTTTTGATTGGGTTCTTATCAAATTTATATATTAACGATCAGTTTTTTGTAGTTTAAGTCATTTCAATCAATTGGAAATTAAAAATTATTTACATCGATTAATCTAGTCAAGGAACCTTTTATTTTAAGTTGTTAAATAAAGTTTAGTTTTTAACAGAGTCATGATTAAATTAATTTATTGGATTTTAAAGGTTATTTTTTATTGAAAGATACTTGTGTGGTTCTTCAATAATAACAAAAAAGGATTTTTTACCTGAACAGCCGAATGCCTGTAACCCACGCAGTCACTCTGCGGCCTCTTTGAAATGTAAAGATCTGATTTGGTATTTAAAGGGGTTACCCTACGTGTCCAATTCACCAAAGTGCCGTTTTTAACATAATCTCATGAACAATGAGGAAGGTACTTGAGTTTTTCTACATCAGAAATTGTGTAATTCTGATTGTTTACTTCATTGTTTCTACAGGATAAATCCTCAAGTCATTTAAATAAAGAACCAGCAATTAAAAATTATCAATTTTTAGATGGTAAAAATGAAATCTCAGTTTAAAGGGTACCTTCTTGAATCGTAAATGCCACTCTACACATGAAGGATCGCGTGAATTAAAGTCGATAGTCCCTTTTGTTAGTCATAATAAATATATTAACATCGCTGCAACTCAAAATGTATCCCTTTTTAGTTAAATACTGTGGTAGGGGATTATATTAATATAGTGAAGACGACTTTTGGTGTCCAAAATGGAAGCTTTACACAGCATGAATACACAAAACATGGAAACAAAGATAAGCTTTCAATTAAGAAAGCTTATCTTTAATTACCTGTAAACTTGTAACTCGAAAAAACCTTGTTGAAAATTTAATTTTAAATAAAAACGTCGTCTTCATTTTAATGTTTTATTCGCCTACCACCGCAGTTAAAGTGTTAATGAAATCATTTATATGTTTGATATTTGTAAGCAAAACAATGCTTGGAATACCCATATCTTTAAGTGTACTGCAGTTCCTGGGCGGAATGTAAACAATCTATCACCACCACAGACTAGTGTCCGATTCGTTAGACATTTTCTAGCTATGCTTTAGCTGTGACTTCCTCGCCTAGCTGGCCTGGGAAATCGCAGCTAAATCACAGCTAGAAAATGTTTAACGAATCGGGTATAGATATATACAGACTTATTTCTGGGCTGGGCTGAGTAGGCCTAAAGTCGTACCGTCACGGCAATCTTTATTTCTATAACGAGTTTAGTTGCTGCCATCTAACCGCCAATTGTTACATATAATACCCAATCAGGGGTCCGGTTTTAAAGAAATACTCTTAACTGTTAACAGAAAACAAAAAATTTATGAATTTAATCTATTTTAAAGGTTTTGTTTTTCATATCCAAATGATCCATAAATATCCCTGAAGGTAGATGTCTGCTAATTTGTTGCGTACTGGAGTACGTTTAAAATGTCGCATATACAAGCCTTTTGCAGATCTCTATTCTCTACTCACTTATCTCCGGTCACTACTTATTTCTCTCAGAAACTGCAGAAGACTTATTAGATTTAGTATTCAGCGCAAATCATATCAGAGAATCTAGTTTTTAAAAATATATTTTTGTACTGGCTTTTTACACATTGTATAGTGTACAACTGTACACCATACCTGCTGAAAACTTTTAAATGTCAGACTTGGACCATTTTTTTACTGTGGAGCAAATTATTTTATTGGATTGAGAATTTGTAATTGATGCTTTTTAATAAATATGTAACTGTGCCTCTCTTTTTTCTGATTTATTTGCGGGAATTTATTGTTAAAACAAATTAGACATTTTTTATAAATGGTGTCCTAATGAATATGGGAATTGACTTGAAAGTCGTCTTTGATTTTTGATATTTAATACATGGCAAAGAAATTATAAAAGTGTATGCAGTAAACTGACACACACTCTTTTGGTACAGACACACACACATGACGTTTCCGCCCCCTGGTGGCTGTACGTCTTACGAGCTTTTCATAAAGCGGTTAACCTTTTTTGTGTTTTAAAAATTGACGAAAATATTAGGTATCAAGTAACTATAAATTGAAATTTTTACAAGACAATATTTCCGTCAATTTTGAAGATACACAAAAAGTTAACCAGATTTTGATTTTAGATTTTCAAACTGGAATACTGCAATAACTGTGTTTATGGATCGAAGACTATATAAAAGTTTTCACTTAAATCCCATGTTTATTGGGACACCCTTCTTGTAAATTAAAAGTTAAAGAACTGTAACAACGGAAATGACGAGGAAACCAAACAAAGCCTCTCATCTTCCGGTTCCTAAATATGAGGCCCGTTGGTGATTTGCAAGTTTTACGACTATGAAGAAATTATGTGAAAAATTGACAAGAAAAAGAGAAGCTGGGGCGGAGGGGTCATTTAATCAAAATTGTGTTTCCATGTGCAGGGTCCAGTTACTTTGAATAAATTTTCATAATCATTACACATACGGGGTGAGTAAAAAAAGTGTGATTAGCGACGCCTGGTTTTGTGCAACTCTCCTGGTTTGTTTTTTTAATATTTAATTTTGATTTTAATTTTTCTTCTCTAAAATCAAAAGTTCAGAAAAGCAAAAATGTGAATATAAATTATTTCAATCGAAATTTATAATCTTATAAGATTGAATTACAGAAAATTCGCAAAATTGTGATGAGAAAATTTGCAACTTTCAGTTCTAGCCAAATTTTTAAGGAAAAGTTGTTTTTCGATGGCTCTTCAGGTTTCAACTGAAAAGCGTATATTTATAACTTTAGAATATACTAAGACTAGGCTTTTAGAGCGCTTCGCGCCCATCTTCTATTTAAATTGTGAACATGTTCTTTTCATTTACATTTTAAAACAAAGAAGAAAAAAGTTTGGGGATTTTTAAAATAAAATTCGCGGATTTTCAAGAATTTAAATTTTTTTTACAAAATTAAAAACCTTTATAAAACATTTTTTTTATCATTCATAAACCTTCCCTGTGGTCAAGTGATGCCCCACAAAAAATTTTGGGCCCGATCGGTTCAGCCGTTTTGACGTTTATTGGATACAAACAAACAAACAGACACCAAGACAAGCCAAATTTATATATAGAAGAAAGAAACTAGAGAATTTAAATAACTTTTCCATAAAAATTAGACCAGAACTGAAAATTGCGAATTTTCTTTTAACATTTTTGCGAATTTTCTGTGATCCTGTGATTCAATCTTTATAAAATTTCAGATTACAAATTATCATGTCTTAAAATGTGTTTCTGAACATGCGATTTTCTTCATATTCTTCAAACATGCAAACGCCTACAAGCGTAAACAGAATAAATAGATCCGTGATGTTAATTTTTATACCCTAACTTAATATACACAGTACTTAATTTTACTAAAAATTGATTTCCGTAACTCAGTTAATGTGATTCATGTGATATACATGTCATACCAATTATGTAACAAAATTGTAAACAGTTAACAAGAAACGGAAAGTATAAATATTTAGTTTTAAAAAAAGATTTTTATAGAAATAATTAATATACACATTTTTGCTTTTCTGAACTTTTGTTTTTGATAGGAAAAAAAGGTTCGCGGATCTTTTTTTGAGCCATTGTTACACCGAAAAAAATTTAAAATTTGCAAAAAATATTGAAAAAAAAAACACCATACCTAGGAGTTTTATTTTACCTACCTCAATTCTCGGAATTAAGGGTCGGAACTCGGACTATCTTTCGAGTATATCGGTGCCGCGGAAGACTATTCAATGCGTCTGTCGAAAATTGACCATAGTACATTAAGGATAATAAATTACGATTTTACTTGTATTCATCTATCTTCTTTCAATATATTTATACTTTGCTTGTCTGTCTGTCCGCAGGGAAGGTTCATGGCTGATTGAAAAATATTGCCGGAAAAAAATGTCGGTAGTTTATTATTTTTGGTAATGCACCAATTTAAACAGAAAAATCCGCGAAATTTTGAGAACGATTATAAATGGCGACTTTCCGAGTTCAAGACTTAAATTGTTTAAAGAATTTGATAAAATAGCATTTATTCAGAAAAAATCTATCTTGAGGTTGGCACTTCAGGTTAATATATTAAGCAATATTATTTAACATTTTGTACATTTGTCAAACTCCCATCCGTATTCAAATTTTCTTCGTTAAAAAACACTTTTAAATCGTCTTCAATCTGGGCGAAAATCTGAGAATTGACCATATTCCCCTAATCCCGATATTTTTAAATCATAATTGACCGCAATTTGGAAAGCTGAGAGTTTGTGCAACTGTTTAATACAACCTGGCATTCAAATTAATTTTCTAAAATATAAAAACATTCCAATGTCGTCACAATTTTAAGTGAATCTCGATCCACGCAAATAAGGCAATTTTTGCCAGAAACTCAAACTTAACTTTCTAATTCATATCTTTAAACATGAAGGCGTTGACCTTTACTTATAGACCTTTTGATCAAACAGACTTTTTGGTTTGAAATATCAAATGTCTACGACATTGATTTACAAAGATTGGGATTAAAAAATCAGATTTTGTTGTAAAAACAACCCAGCTTTGGGACGTAAATATCAGGGTTTCTCGCTTTTCGGATACATGGGACTAGAGGGTAAAATGAGATATATTGATGGATATATAAATCATCATTTTTAAAAATTACACAATTTTTTGCAAAGCCGTTCACTAGAATAATGTACAAAGACGACAGTTTTAATCCGCTTCTGGTTGTCACTGTACTTCACTTTCTTCTCTGTCAATTAACGTTGAAAACTACATAATGTAAAAATTCTATATTTTTATTAATTTTTTACATAAAATGCCCTGAGTCAGCATTTTTAATATTCATTTTATGCATCACATTGGAAAACTATTTTGGCTTCGTTAATTTTGTTTATCATATATGCACCTCTTCACCAAAATAAGAGAGGTTGTTTTTTATCATTACCCTTTTTTAAATCATTTAATAATTTAATTATATTGCATTTCATTAGCAAATATAAGAATAATATATCTAAAATTTAAAAAAGAAAACGGAGAGCCCTGAAATAAAAAAATATCAACTAATTTTAAGTTACACATTCATAACATTAACGCATGATAGCTTGCATGTTTGATGAAAGGAATCGAGTCTTTGACACAAACTCAAATGTTCTAATTCTATATCTTTGCAACCTGATTTAATTTTTCAGACTTATAACATTTGATCTAACAGAATTCATAGTTTTAAATATCTCAGGTTTACGACATTGGGTTGCAAAGATTAGAAAATCAGAATTTGTGGCAAAAACTCAATTCTTTTAGTTAATTATAATTTAATATTTCATTGCACTGAAAATTTTTACATTTTACGTGTCTGATGAAAATATATAACAGACCGTTATCAATTGCTTATTGGAGATTTTAAGTGTTTTGTTTTTGGACGTTTAGTAATATCATTCAAATTATCTTTAAAAAATAGCCATTTTATACTTGCTCTCAATCTGTTGGACATTTAAAGAAATTTGTCAGATCATGTGAATAATTATACAAGATTTGTGTCTAAATCTCTCCCCTCGGCCAGTAGTGTTTGGAGAACAGGCTGTTTTCCAAGTGCACAATTCTTATATCTAAACATTAAGCGAAAACGTGGCGTTTTTTTTTTTTTTGCCTAGATACTAATTAGTTGCTTAGGAACAAGTTCAAGTCAAAAATAAGTAATCTTATTCAGTTATTATTTTTTGTAATCTCTCATTGTTCACAAACATTTTTTGTGGATTTTCTGAATTTTTTATTGAAAAGACGACATTTGAAGAATTTGTAGAAATCTGCGAAAAAATTCGTAAAGAATAAGAAATTCAAAATAATGATGAAAAAGAAATAATTGATTCTAACATTGATTTATTAACGAATTTCTATTGAGAAATATGTTCCTAAACATCTAATTAGGTTACTGTCGAATTTTTGATACATTTTTCGTCGTCGTTATTTAATAATTTAAAAATAACGATTCCCAAAACGTAACTGACCAATTGAATGCTTTTAACCTCGACTCGCTCAAATTCAGTAAATATACATCACTAAAACGTTTTATGTATCCTTATAAAATTACTCCACAATACTACATTCTCAGTTCAACTACCATACCGGTCACTCCCTTTAAAGGTTGCAAGCCCTTAAGTAAAAATCGATAAGAATTTTGCCAATTACTAAATTACCAAAAACCAAAGCTAAAAATAAGTGCCTTTATAAAGTGCTAAAGCGTACATGTAAAGGGCTACAGAAAAGCAAAAGTGAGTTAGAGCGGTTAAAAATAAAGCCAAGGCGTTGCGTTGCTACACTTGATAAACTTTTTATATAAACAGGCGGAATCTATGTGATGCCTCATACCTAAGAGAAAGTATATGCAAAAATTGAACGTGTTAAAACGGTCGTTTCCTTGCAAAGTTGGATAAAGTAACTTTAAACTGAAAACACTTCAAGCGCTGCTAAATTTTTTTTTTAAAGCAAACTTATCAAACGACTAACAACACTACATGCAGTTAGCCGGTGTCCCACTTTACATTAGTTAAATAATTTCTCTATTGCTTCTTATCGGAAAGAAACGCTTTAAAGTAAAGCAGGCATTGCCATCTTTGCAATGTAGGGTCACTTGAAATCAAGCTTACAGTCCCTTTAAAACCGTCGTTAATCTTTGATAGGTAACTAATGACAAAGTATTTATCATCATATTCACCTTACACATTTTAGTGGCAACATTTATTTTTGAATCCAATATATGTTTCTAACAATTCTAACGAATTGGAAGTCGACTTTTAGACTCAAGTTATGACTCTTAATAGTCCCATGAACATGAGACACAGCAAATGTAAAGTGTGACTGCAGGCTCATTTCACTTAATATGTGATTTAATAAAATCAAATACACTTTAGTTTTGTTGTAATGTCGTCTTCCTATTCTACAGTTTTCTGGTTATCACTATAAAACAATCTACATATCTTTCAATTTTATCAAATCTATGAAGTGACAAATGTAAACCAACAGAGCACCATTTTTACTAAGTTTTAGAATTCTTTTACCTGTGAACACAGAGCTGAGGAGCTTTAGCTACAACCCCGTAATTTGCTGCACTTCGGAATTGAGCCATTTCTACAGAGTCAGCGACACCTTTACCCTGTATCAAATTTTCAAATTTAAAATTAAGGATTTTGCTAATTTTTTTATTCTTGTGTTTTTTATCAGTTAAAACTAAAAAGAAAATAAATCTTAAGATATCTCTGAAAAAACTAGTGTACGCAATAGCCTGATTTTGAATCTTTGACATTGAAAATATCTGCAAATCTTTCCGATGTTATGGACATACTGAAGTTTTGTATGATCCATAGCAAAACTTATTGATGTTAAGCATACTTTCCCAATAGCATTTTCCAAAGTGGCAACTTCCCAAGGGTATTTTCCCTAGTGGAAACTTCCCAAATGTGCAATTTCCCAAGTCTGTTCCAGCCACAGCGCTCGCACTTTTATTCCATTCTAGCCGCAGCACTCGGCCCTCATTGCAGCCCGTGGTGCCTTAGAAGGCCTAACCTATCCGCATTGGGAAATGACACAATTGGGAAATACATATCACCAATCTTATTCAAGAGCAGGGGCGTATTCAGGAATTTGTCCAGGGGGGGCTTACATTTTTTTCCAGGGGGGGCTCAGCACCCGTTGGGCATGAAAACCCCCTGAAATCAATAGATTTAACTGGTCCAAGGGAGGTTTAGCCCCAATAGCCCCCCCCCCTGAATACGCCTCTGTTCAAGAATCCCGATTGAAATTTCAAGAATCCTCTGATGCGTGTTAGCTTTTTCCAATAAATGTCAGCATCTCAGTTCCGAACAGTTTTTTTTCTCTTTTGAAAATGATTAAAATCTTCAAAAAATGTCCGATAGAATGTTGCAATTTAATAGCAAATACATTTTTTATACATCTTGCAAAGTTTCTCAAACTTTAAAAGTGCATAACATTTGTTGTTATACAAAGATGCAAGTCTGAATTGAACCATATTAAGAAGATCTTTTTTGGCAACTATTTAGAATGTCCGTTAAACTAAAATCAGTAGCTGAGGGTCAAAATTAGTAGTCATTGTCAGAGACATATCTGTGAAAATAATGATTTTTTTGCAAAATCACTTTTTATGATTCAATTGACATTTATTAATGCGCCAGAGCCCGTGATTTAAAAAAACTCGGGAAAATACGGCGATTGGGTCTAGGCTGTCGTTGGGCTTTACGGCTTGAGGTTTCGGATTCAAGCTGCATCGAATTTTCCAAAGAGTTGAGTTTGAAACCGGTTTTCATGGAAGGAATCGGCGCATTCTCTACGAAGACCAACCAAGGTCGGTTTTATTTTCATTGGGCCTAACTCCAAGTCGAGCCAAAGATCTTTCAGCTGTCAATCAAGTGACACAAGCTGTCGTCAGAGTTGGATCTTAAAGGCGGGTTTAAGGAATTACGGCTCGAGCCAAAGGTTTTAAACCGCGGGCTCAGTTGAAATAGAAAAATCCGCGAAAATTTGAGAATAATTAAAAATGTCGATTTTTAGAGCTAGAACTAGTAATCTAGAGAATGTTAAAAACCTGGAAAAGATCCATTGTTGCTTTTTCTTGTTTGTTTCTCATTTCCTGGGGAATAGTTCCAACTTCACACAAATATCTTTTTCCACAATCATTTCCGTCCATCTCGGCCAGAACCTAATATATTAATATATTTATTTATATTTAATATTTTAGAAAACTCTGAAATAGGAAGACGACTTTACATCAATACTAATTGTATGTTTGAGTTTGTTCCAAAGCAAACCGCTTTTCTTGTCATTTATTAAGATTATATGAGGTCTGTTAATGTTTGCAGGGATGTATAATGTGAAAATGTATGTAATATGAAAATCAGAGTGGTTTTTAATCAATTTTAATATAGTCGAACCTACAAAACGATCGACTTTCTTCTAAAACTGAATATCCACTGTTTCATTTCTGCTTAATCCGCGCTTTTTCCATTATTTTGGATTTTTTTACTGGATTCCAACCAATAAGAGTTCTCTCATTAAATGGCGCGCAAAATTCTAAATTTCCCGAATTATAATTGACTGTTTGGGCATCTGCATACACCACTCTTGATTGGTTGAATTTTCCTGGTTACAAACATAAGATTAAAATAATCTTAATATTAACAAAAAAGCATTGATCTCGATATCCAGAGTTCTAAAGTTTTCAGCTCAGGGCAAAATAAATATGTATGATTGGAAATAACTATTATCATTATTAAAATGTTACCTCTACAATAGTCTGCAAATCTATTTCCGGTTCCTGTCTTCTTTCTCGTGCTAATAAGTTCTGTCCTAAAATTAATCAGTTTTGGCAACACCAAAAGAATTTATAAATTGTCGTCTTCTAAACCATACTGATAATGGAATGCTACATATATTTAGTTTTTTTTTCATTAAATAATTATATTGAACTCTTTAAAACTGTTCCTGTATATTTCATGGCTATTTTTTTAATTACTGAGATTTAGGTACTAAAGGGCGTTAATCATTTCAGACCCCAAGAATTGGCAAGATGACGTTTGATAAATTCTTTAGATAGTTCTGGGTTAAGTTGTAGTATGGAATTCTTTTGCGAATGCGAAAATACAATACGACATCTAAGTCTATTTCTGCTAATTAAACCCTTCTATGCCTTGTGGGCGTGGCTTGGCTGATTAAAGTTAAATCAACCTCAAATATTTCCCTTTCTTATTTTCAAAAGAAAACATTTTTCCAGACCCTTTCATTTCTATCTATATATATAAAGTAATAATCTCTGTTTGTATGTTCGATCATAACTCATGAACCCTTTTGACCGATTCGCCTCAAATTTTGATTGAGGAACTCGGGAGAATCACGAAAATATTCGAAGCTTGGTTAAATTCTAAGTTGAGTGAGTTGACTTTTATAGGAAAAAATCAAGACAAAGCTGGGTTCCCAGGCTAGTTGTAGTTAATACATAGATAAAAAAGATAGGCATTTATGACCATTTACTCGTATTCCATCTTAGTTATGTGCCATTAATTGGTTTGATTTCGGGTAGTTTTATGTCTATAATTTCGTTAAGTGTCAAAATTTGATATAATCTAATGACAGCGAATGTGTTTACAATTATTTATTCTAAATATTGTTTTTTTTTTTTTAAACTTTGTCAAACTTTGACCCTGGTAGAAGATATCTGCAAACAACGATCCAAACAACTACAGGACTTACTTTTACCCCCTGTTCCAAACTATTGAACAATTCGTTTACAAAACTAAGAATCACCCTGTGACAAAAATTATACATTTAAACTTAAAAAAAAATATATTTTGAGAGTAACAAATAACAATTTTTCATTTGTTTTTACTTTTTTATTGTAGAAACTTTTAAAACACTTGCTGAAAGACTCCATGAACATTCTTGCAAAAAGTTCCAAAAAGTTCCAAAAAGTTCAAAAAAGTTCCTTACTAAGAATTTAATACCTGATCTCGGAGGGTTTGAATGCATAGATGTAGATCTCCCTTCAACTGAACTGAGAAACATCATCAATGAAAACCCCAGAATTGTGGAAACATTTCCAATCATTTTTTTAAAATATTATTTTTCAATCTAATAATAGAATTTGTAATTATTGCAAAGTGTAACATTAAAATTACGATTGGAATTATTTTTTTCTTTTTCAGTCATAAAGTTAGAATATTAAAGCAAGCTTTTTTTTTTTTTAATTTTTAAATGCGATTTTTTTAGCTTACTTAAGTTCAACAAATAATGATTGTGGATCCAAATTTTGGTCAAAAAAGAAAACTATGAGTTAAAATATAGAGCTTTTTAATGACACCTTGTAGAAATTGAACTAACATTTTCCCTGAGAACCCAATACCTGAATGCAAATTTATGGGGACACCTTTCCTAAACATGAAACTTAAACTGCAGATTAAAATAAAGCTTAATTCTTATTTACCAAAAGCTAACAATTTTACAATGTTTTATATTTTTTAATCAAACATTTAGTTCTTGAACCAACATGCACTAAAATGTGTCAAACACACAATTCTACTTTTTACCTTGAGAAGTTTTACTGAGATATAAAATTATGCATGAAAGAGGAAGGAACTAAACTAGTTAGCTTGGCTCAATCAATTCTTGTTACTTAATTTTGTACTATCGAGTATTCTTTTGAATTTAAGATTGAAACAGAAACATTGTTTAGTTTTACAGTAGAGATTTTTTGAACGGATTACAGTCAAGACGCCCTCCCTCCCATACGTACTTGTGAAGCCATTTTCCCTACCTCTATATTAAGTTTCCCTATCTTCCTCTTTGTGGAGTCGTTCTGCCTCCCTCTATATGGACTATGCAGTCACCCTCCCTCCCTCTTTATTGAATTTTTACCCCTCCCTTTACGTGGAGTCGCCCTCCCTCCCTCTTTGTGGAGTTACCCTCCACCCCTCCCTATATATAATGTAGAGTCGTCCTCTGTCCTTCTTAATGGAGTTTCCCTTCCTCCATCTAAGGAAAGATGCCCTCTCTCCCTCCCTCTATATTGTCTAATGTGTAGCCCTTCTTTTAATCCATGAGGAGCCCACCCGGGCCCCACCGTAAACTCGACAGTTAATCCATGAGGAGCCCCCCCGGGCCCCACCGTAAACTCGACAGTTAATCCATGAGGAGCCCCCCTGGGCCCCACCGTAAACTCGACGGTTAATCCATGAGGAGCCCCCCCGGTCCCTACCGTAAACTCGACGGTTAATCCATGAGGAACTCCCCCGGGCCCCACCGTAAACCGACGGTTAATCCATGAGGAGCCCCACCGGGCCCCACCGTAAACTCGACGGTTAATTTATAGTTGCGGACTGACTTTTATACAGTAGAGCAAGCTGTACATTACAATTACAGACTATGAATCCTATGAAAGGGAAACCGGGACGGTACGCCAAATGAATGATTCCTTTCTAATGAAATTATGTGCGCCCTCCTTCCCTCTTGATGGAGTCGCCTTCTCCCCCTCACAGAGAAAATTATTCCAAATCTTTAATTCAATACATAAACCTACCCACACTTCTAGAAACTACTGCGCAACAAAACTTGAAGTGTAGCCAACCATGACAATATTATTTCATGATACAGCCGTCACCTAGAGACAGCAGACCGGTATTTTTACCTTATACAACATGATATTTATATTATTATTTTAGATTTATTTAATACACAAAAATAAAATGGTACAATATTATGATAAAAACCAAAAAAGACAGAAAATAGAAATAGTGTTATTAGTCCGTATCTATATAAAAATATAATCATGGTTGAGATATCAATATTCTCGAAATTGGTAAAAACAAAATTATTATCTTTACTTTGGAGTTTTTCATGAAGAATATTGGCTTTTTCCATTCTTGGTCTAAAGGAATCTACAAAGAATGAGACTGCAAAGACGATCTGAAACTCTTCAAAGGGACTGTAAAGGAAAAATGCAATGGGGTATAGGCTAAAACCTAAGTATTTCAGTAGTTGATCGAGACTCATGTAATGTTCCTGTCACGAGAAATGGATATAAAACTGAGTAAAATTTATAAGAAAATCTATTTACATAAAATTTTGTATAAAAATAGTAGGTTTAAACGGATCATATTCAACAAGTACACGACTATTTCAAAAACGATGATATCCCAGAGGAGTCTAATAAACTTAGGGTTTCTTCTATTATTATTTGAATTTAGTCATTTTTCATTTTTTATAGATTTAATTGATAATAATATTTGGACATCCATATTATGTGACTAGAACTCCCACAAATAGCAGTGCAGTACTGCACTGGTCAAATGATACAAATGATACAAACGGAGTCACGTGTTAATGATACTGCACTGCCATTTATTATATTATCTATTATACCTGTTAAAAAGAAGAAAAAAAATAATTATACCAGACTAAATCTGTATTTAGACCTACTTCCAGACATTGGATTTCATTATTGTATAGCTCTTAGGAAAGCCTATAACAGCTAGTAAGTTATAATCATAATCGAAAAAGATTTTATAATTATTAAAAATTCAAAATACTTCAGCTTTTACAATGTTTTTGTTTAGTTTGAATCCAACCATATGTATTTTATACATATTTTCTGAAACTAAAATCCACCAATTTTATTAGAAATTATTTTTAATATGTATTAACTATGAACTATCTTCCGTAAATTTGTTAACTAGAATTTAGTTTTATTTAGTTCCATGAAATAAAGGGGGTTACAGTAGCGATCCTTTCAAGATCCTGCAAGATTGCATGATCAAATGATTAAAAAATATAAAATTTTCTCGGTTTTTAGATACTTTATGTTACAACAACTAAACTGATCTATTGCTTTCTTTCCAAAGAAAATTTGCACTCGCCACCTGGTTAGTTAAACTACTCCCCCTACCTCCTCTTAGTCAAACTACTCCCCCTTTAAACAACTCCCCATCCCTCCTCCTAGTCAAACTACTCCCCCTCCCACAAATAGTTAAACTTTGGAGTATTTTAACTATAGGTGGGGGGGGGGGCACCTAGTTAAAACACTATAAAGTTAAACTGCCCCCCCTTGACGCCCCTCCTCCTCTAATCCACCAAATCCACCATTGTGAAGAAAAAAGTGTACACTGCTGTTCTTTGATATTTAAGATTTTATGAATGTCATTGTGATCACGGTATTTTGGAAAGCACTTGTTAATTCAAGCTTCGTTAAATATGTTCCTCATCGATGATTTCTCTATTAAAGAGAATGTAAGCGTAATATTAAGTGACCCTCCATTTAAAGATAGCAATGCCCGATTTACAACGGTATCCTTGAAACCATAATTTGATTTAAAAAGAGTTAGAAAAACGGTTTTCCACATGTTTGACCAGATTAAGTTTTCAATGGAACCACTGTGAATTAGGCAATTGTACTTTTTGCCTGGAGAATCACTTGAAATTACGCTTACATTCCCTTTAAACGTGATTGGTTAATTTTTGTCCCAATAATCATTATGAAATCATCTGATTAGAAAACTAAAAACTTAGTCATGGTTTTCTTGAGCATATAAAAAGGAAGCTATGAAGTTTCCTCTCATCAGTTTATTTCCGGCTTTCCAATTTACAGGTGAACAATTGGGGGGTTTCTACATTACGCGGATTTAACAGTTCGGTCCTCATTCCAGCTAGCTGTTAATTTCAATCACAGTTTGACTTATTAATTATAACTTTTTCGCCTTTTTTTCTTTAATATTTTTTGTCGGCATATGTGTTTAAATTAGAAATTGAAAGTTGAAAGATTGTTGAATACCAAACCAAAACGCGATTAAATTGAACTTTTAGAAAACAAATAACGATCTCTTTTGAAAACGATCGTTTTTAAAAAAAACAATTTGCGACCGTTTTTATATTGTTTTTAAAAAACGATCGCTTTTGAAAAAACAAATTTTATTGGCAATTATGTTAACGATCGTTAACGAAGGGTCGTCGTTAACAATAATTAACAAAGAGTTGCCTTTAACGATCGTTAACGAGACGACTAACTTCATAAAAATGGTCGTTTTTGAAAGAAAAAATTACATGTAACTTTATTGAATGTCGCCTTACATGAAGTTAAACAGTTGAGAGGGAGCTAAAACTTCTTCGTTAACGATCGTTAACGAAGGGTCGTCGTTAACGATCGAAAACGAAGCAACGAGTTCTATAAAAACGAAAGTTTCAAAAACGACCATTTAAAGAAAGAAACTTTAAAAAAACGTTTTTTGTCGTCGTTTCACAACGAAACGATTGTATTTCAAAAAAATGAAAACGTGAACATCCCTAATTGGCCAATTACACCTTAATTACGCGAAACCAGACTTTCTTTCGTATGCTCCTGCATAAGGAAAAGAAATTGTTACGTGTAATTAGGCGTAACATGAGTACGACTGCAAGTAACTCAAGCACAAATTTTGTTTATAGTTCAAATATATGTAAGTTTTTCATCTTGAAATCAGAATATCAAATATCAAATATAAAATCCAAAAATTCTTTCAAAATCTAATTTTCTTTGTTTAGGAATCATGAAAATCTTTTTCCCTCTCGCTCTTTGCTTGAGCCTGGCTCTGCTAACCGACTCACAGGTTTATTGGAAAGAGCGATTCTTAAAGAAATAAGGGTTGGGAAAAGACAAGAAGGGGATGGGTATAGATGGGCGCGATTAGTATTTTCATCTCGTTCGTTCATCATTCATCATTCGTGAACGACCCATTTCGTTAGTTTTTTCCAATCGTTCAAAAATATTGATTGTTCTTTCTCGAAAATATCGTTAATTTTCCATTTTCGTTTTATTAGTGAACGATCGTTCAGTAAAATCATTCATTCAGTAAAATCATTTATTCAATAAAATTTCATTGATTTAAAAAACCGATCGTTTTTTCAAAAGTTTGTCATAAAAAATAGTTTGTTCAGCAATCAAAAAACAATCGTTTTTAAAAAATATTGTTCCAAATATCGTATGTTCGTTCATTAAAAAAACGACGCTTTTTAGACAAAATATTTTAAACAATTCGTTGGTTCAGTAAACAAAAATATAGTTTTTTTTTCAAATTCGTTTGAAAGATTTTAACGTTCGTTTCAAAATTGTGGGCCCAAACTATAATTTTTGCGTCCTAATAACTTTGCAAACTGATGTTGTTGAATTCAAAATACGAATTTTACGAGATCAAACGAGCTTATGAATTCGAAATATAAAAATCATACCATCAGTTTGTAAAGGGATTGGAAAATAAAAAATTTGTCCCGCTTTTTACAAAATTGAACAAATTCCTTGCACGATCGGAACTTCAAGTTTTGTCATTTTACTCATGATTAACATTCTCGAAATTATAATCATTTTGAAAAATTGCTCTATTCAATTATCAGACATTATTTGGTCTAACTTTAACTGCTGCCCAAGCCACAGCTCTAGGCGTTGCAGGTAAATAGAAATTATCTTGAATTCAGATAACGAAATTTAAGAATTTAAACCGCGTCGCTAAACCGCCAAAAAACCGGTTCCATTTGAGAGCCGGCTCAAATCTCGAAACAAACCAAGTTTAAGCCGCGTCTCAAATCTAAGACGCGGCAAAAATTCTTTAAATTCGGCATCAAAATGGTTTTGTCCCCAGAATTTAAAACAAAGTTCACGGATTTAATTAAAATCTATAAATTTATTCATGACCTTACTGGATCACTTAGATCCAGATTGCTATGAAAAAAGTTGCATAAATGTTTAAGACTGCGTCGTCTTTAAAGTGTCCCAACGCCTTACTTTCTAATTTTACCTTCAAGACTTTTAACCCCAGCTATTCTCTGTTCTATGATTGTAAAGCCACCCAGAAAAAAGACCTGAGAGTCAAGTATGGCTTGGTACAATGCAATTCCCCCAAATTTCCAAGCCTCATGGTCCCAGCGAAGATTGAAATTACAACAAGCATTGAAATGAAATGGTTCTCATCAATTCTAGTTCCGAAGCTAAATTATTTAAACAAATTTTAACTACTTAAAGGGACAGACAGGCTATGTAAGGTAGTTAAACTGATATACAGTGTTGTGGAAAGCTTCTTTAGGATTCACTTGAGACACATAAAACTTTTTAAAGATCTGTAAATCCTGAGTTTGAGCGCGAATTCGACGTTCAAAACTCCTACTTTGGGGGTGGATACGTTTTCAGAATCGGTATTTTTAAATTACTAAATAACGACGACGAAGAATAAAGTAAAAATCATACAGTAATCTAATTAGATGGTTAGGAAAATATTTCTCAAAAGGAATTTGTCAATAAATCAATGCGAGAATGCATTATTTCGTTTTCATCATAATATTGAATTTCTTATTTTCTTTGAATTTATTCGCAGATTTCTTCAAATTCTTCAAATGTCGTCTTTTCAATAATAATTCCAGAAATAGAAACTAATAATTGAACAAGATTACTTATTTTCGATGATAAGATTAATATTATTTTCTCAACCGGTTCCTAAACAACTAATTAGTTAACTGTAGAGTTTTGTTTACATTTTTCGTCGTCGTTATTTAGTAATTAAAAAAACCGATTCTGAAAACGCATTGACTTACTGAATTTAGAGCCTCAAAACCCAGATAAGAACATTCCTGTGGTTTTCCCGAGTTCCCTAATGAAAGTTTGAAGCAAATCGGTCAAGAGAGTCCTGATTTATGATCGAACAAACAAACTTGACAGACAAACAGAGATTACAACTTTATAAATATAGATACGCTTACCGGTATATATTACACGTTATCTAAACATAATAAAGCTCTTCGCTAACATATATATATGAAAAGGATGATTTAAATAAAGTGTGACTTTTAATGAATTTCATTTTGGAAAATATGTTTTTTTACTCGCCTTGTACAAAAAAAAATTCCGCAAAACTTTTTTCTTCTCAAAATCAAAAGTGTAGGAAAGGAAAAATGCGTAAATGTATAATTTCTATCTAATCCTAAAAATTCAAAAAAAAATCATGGAAATGGAGAAAATTCGCAAAATCGTATCAGGAAATTTCACAGTTTAGTTATAGTGTACCTAGGGTCTAAGCAAGGCTATCAATAAATAGATATAAGAATTAGAGCGGTGAAATTTCTCCAATTTTTTAGTAATGCGCTGAACAACTTAACAATACATCGGATCTATTTCTTCAACATTTTGGGGATCTTATAGCTTGGGAATTCAGCTTGCCCAGGGCAGTCATGGTTAGTCCCGCCGTTTACCCGCGCTTTGTCGTAAATTATTATTTAAGCTTTTTTCCAAAAGAAAGTCGACCTACTTAACTTAGAATCTCAAAAACAAGCTCAGAACATTTCTGTGGCGTATCCGAGTTCCCCAATCAAAATTTGAGGAAAATCGGTCCAGGGGTTTCCGAGTTATGATCGGACAAATTATAGTATTAGATTGCAATTATCTCTGATCACATTTTAATTTTTCTTCACTTTTAATTTGACGGAAAAAGAGTTTTGCGGATTTTTGTTGTGGTACCATGTGAGTTTAAAAACAGTAAGAGCAATATGCCATTATATTGCTTAAATACCTGCACAAGAGTTTCATGAAAAAAATTAGTTTTGAAGAATTTTTTTATAATTTAAATTTTTCTAGGATTAGGTGGTGCTGTGTTGGCTGGTGGAGCACTGGGAGCCGGCGCTGCAGCAGCTGTAAACGCTGCTAGAGGTTATCTAAATACTTTTCGTAAAATCTAATTTTTAACAATTATTATTGCAACAAAAATTTGTTCATAAGATGGGGTTTTCAGTGAAAAACTATAGTTTTTTAAACAGTTTGCTTCAAAAAATTTTTCGTTCTTTAAAAAAAAGCTATATTGTTTTTTTTCCAGATCTTTAAATCATTAAAAAGGATAATTTTTTTCAAGTTCATTCGAACAATTTTAAATCGGTTGTTTATAAAAATGATAATTTTTTTATTTCTCTGAATGATCCATTTCGTTCGACCAGCATTCGTTTTTTTTCTTCTGAAAAATTTCGTTTCTTCTCAAAAATTTCGTATGTTCCAAAAAAACAATGTCCCAGTCCATCTCGATACCTTTGTCATTGATATTTTAGCCATAAATTTTTATAGATCAAATTGCTCATGGTTATAGCTTTAAATTTCAATGGTTTACTCAATCAGATTGACAAGATATAAGGAATTCGTTTTACAAAAAAACAAAGTCTGGCAAACTGATAGTTTTGAAATAAAAACGAAAAACAATATTTGTTTTGTTATTTTTTTCTATATGTCTGCAGTGAAGAGAAATGAACTGAATTGTTGCCACAAATTTAAGTTTTATAATCCCTATATCTTTACAACCTGATGGTGTAAACCTTTGACACCTTGGGTCGTAAAGATAAAGGGACTAAGAAATAAGAGTTTTTGGCAAAAACTCCTTTTTGAGATTCTTACTGGGCAGAAATAACATTATTGTAAACCTAAATTTATCATTTTTTATATAAATCTATATTAAACGAATCTAGCATGGCATTTCATATTCATGAAATGTTTCTATTTTTTAGAAATTTTTATTATATCATTTATTTAATAAAGGTCGTGGTCGATCCCAAAGCAGAAGCAGAAGTAACGGTCAAGGGAGATATAACTACCATAACCACTTTAGAGGGAAACGAACAGCTCTTCCTGGAGAAGCTTCCAGTGAGGGAACTGATGTAAACAATGCAGTTCAGGTTTGGTTTTTTTCTTTTTTTTTCAGTTTTGCTTGCGCAGGCACTCAGTATTTTACTGAATAGGGATCAGGAGGTACGTTAGTCATTTAGTTTCCTTTGTTTTAAACTCTTTTTTGTTTTTGGGCTTAAAAAAGATTCAGCAAAATTTCAAGAAGTTTAATAAATTTCAAAACTGTTTATTAAAAACATTCCATTTCCTTTCACTATTTAAATATTTTAACCCTGAGTGGGAGATGATAATTAGTAATACTTATAGTTATAATAGTTTCTGTTGTGGATGTCATTTTTCGGCTTTGTATATTTCATGGTATTAAAAGCAAATAGTTTTAACAGTATCTTGCAAATCTTCTAAGAAGGACATTGTTCTGTTTAAATTGAACAATTGCAATATAGGTCATGCTCGTTGGCCTATTTAAAATCGTTCCTTGAGCCTTGTAGTCGTCTTCATAATTCACAGTTTTTTGTGCCTCACTGTATATAATGAAAAAAAAATCAAACAGCTTATTTTTTAAAGATTCTCTGGGAGATGGATGTAAAAAACTGTGGGGCTAGATACCTATGTGAGATTGGAGCCCTAGCGGTAGAACAGAGAACTATTCAAGAAGAAGCTGCGCTTAGTCTTTTCCAGGTATAACACCCAAATTAAGTCTTTAAAATAGTAAAATATCAATGCACTGATCACATTTCCGGATCAATAGTTTTCACACAATTTTCGCAAAATTATTAGTATATAAATTTTTAAACAAAATATTTTAAAAAATTAAACACAGTTTGGTTAATCGTTAACGCGATTTCCAAAGATGACCAGTGTGGTGACGGCAGTTTTATGAATATTTTTGATTTGTTTTTTTAACATTTTAAGTACATTTTTTGCTGTTAACATGAGATGGTTCTTAAATTCATTATGATACCATTGCCATGGCAACTGAGCTTGCCGTTTTTTTTTTTAATAATTGAAGTAAAAGTAAAAATAACTTCGTTCCTACAAGTAGACATTTATTAGTATTTTCTTCTCTTTTTTTAGCCTTTGATGAATTTATAAGTGCATTGAGAATATGCTATTTATTGGGGTGTGGACAAAATGACAAAAATATTTAAGCATATAAAACTCCCAACAACCTGAAATTTCAGTTTTGAACTCCATAAAGTGCACAAGTGCACCTTCATACTAAGTTCTTTTCTTGCATACGTAGATGGGTAACTAGTAAGGTGTATCAAGGCCTATACCCTTCCTTCCTTCTGTTAAAAACACAAATTCATAATATAAAGAATATGCTAAAAAAATAATAATACGTGGAAAAAATGCTTTTGACTTTCAAAGTTTGACATTTTGAAAAGGTTTTGGAAAGTTTATCGGAAAGACTAAGATCGATAAAAAAATAAAAATATAATATCAAATATAATATGCTGGAACATGCAGTGTGACGAACGAAATGGATTGTTCAGAGAAATTAAAAAATGACCGTTTTTAAATACGAACCAAAATAACAAAACAAAAATATTTTTTTTTATACCAAACTTTTGAACTCTATTAATCAAACGCATATTTGAAATCGTTCACTTTAGGGCGGAGTTCTGCCTGGGGAGAGGGGTATGTTAGCTTTCCAACAAGCTGCTAAACTAGGAACTCACTTCAAAGACCCAAAATTGTGTGCAGAAAGGTATTTTTTTACAATAAGATAGGTATCTTTTAGGCATTTGGGTAAAGTCAGGATATTCATTTTATATTTTGTAAGTTGTAACTCGTTTTCATGAAAAGCTCACAGAGATATTGAAACTTAATTTTAGACAGCAGTTACGACTTTAAAGTGTTGCCTTTGGTTTTACCTCACTAACTTACTTATACTTTTGTGTAGCCCTAGGCATATACATTTTTTTTCAGTGCAACGCGCTTCTTTCTGACTATAGTTTAAAGGACTGAGAGCGTGCACATCTCGGTTTGAAGTCAAAAATTGAGAAATACGTTTTTAAATTTCTAAATGCAACGAAATACCAGAGGGTCATCCAGGTCACAAAGTCCTAACAGTAATTTTGTATAATTTTGATCTTTTTATTGTGTCTATAGTTTTGTTAGTGCAGTAAAGTAAAATATGAAAAATATAGACTTCAAGTATCTAGATAATACTTTTTTTAACCCTTCACATTTTAAATCTGGAGGACATAGCGCGCAAAAATTAAAGTTGCAAATTAACAAAAATCTATGAGAATTTTGCTTGAAAACTAAAGATAAAATAGAAATGCTCAAAAATGTGCATGTCTAAGACTACAAAAATGTGCATGTCTAAGACCACAAAAATCTGCATTCCTAAGACCACAAAAATGTGCATGTCTAAGACCACAAAAATGTGCATGTCTAAGACCACATACAAGTTTAACTGAGCGAAAGCGTTGGAACGCTTCAAAATCGACCCAGTCTTGAAAATTGATCTTTGTGCGCGCACTGTTCAGATTATATTATTTTCCAGACCATGCTTAAATGTCTCCTTAGATAAAAGATTTTAAACTACACATTTACGTGCAGATCTTAATAAATGTCTAAAACTGTAAGAATTCATGAAAATTGATACAATATTGCAAGCAGTGTTTTGAAGACGCACTATCGTTTAACATACATTACATAGTACATCCATTGCAGCAGGATTTTTTAGGAACAAATACAGAAATAAAAAAAAAACCAATTTGACTGGCAGATAAACCTTTAGAACTGTCCATGAACAAAAAATTGTGACATGCAAGATATGATTTCCGACATTTGATGGAAATGTCATGGCGATTCTTTTTCATAATTTTATAGATACATAATGGTTATCTTTTAATAAAAGAGGAACAGGATGGGGAGGGGGTAGGTTTAAAAGGACTTCTCATATATCTAATTTATTCTTTGCCTATTCTATCTATTATATGCTCATTATTTGTTGTTTTGAAATAGATTATTTTAAGATGTGTCTCTCTAACAGAATAACCTGTGTTTGGATGAATTCTATTCTATAAATTCAAATTCTATAAAAATTGCATAATAAATTTTACTAGAAACTCAAATCAAATTAAATCTTAAATGTCTATTTTTCATGACTTTACTGTTTTAGATTTGCAAGCTGCAGTTTTGAAGACCAAAAAAATGCTAACAATAAGGATCTGAGCAACTTTGTAAACCTCTAAAAAGGCTGAATATAATGTTTCCCTTTCCCTACTTGGCCCCCATGCCATTTTATTTACCAAATGTAAACACAACCTTTTTAGGATTTAATTTTACTGTTATAAAAGAATATTACTTTGGGCATTACAATCTTTGTATTTACAAATTAAATAAATGTATTATTTTGAATTTTTAAATTTTTTTATTTAAAACTATTGTGTCAATGTCAATTCCATATAGATTAAATGAGAAAATACAGATAGAAAACTAAATGTCGCATTTTCAAGATTTAGGGGTTTTTCGTTCACAAAAACCCTGAGGAAGTAGCCCAAAGGGAGTTACTCGCATGCTATATCTCTGTCTTTTAATTCAAAGCTCCCTTTGCGTGATCCTTTAGGCTTCTTCCTCAGGGTTATTGTGAACGAAAAACCCCTAAATCTTGAAAAAAAGACATCTAGTGTTCTATCTGTGTTGTTATTGTATCCTTGTCCTTGCTTGAATCAACCTCCCCCAGTATCTCAGGTTGCATTCGCATTAGTTTCTTTGCCTGAAAAAATATATTCATCTCTGAAAACATAATTTTTTAAAAGTTTTTCACTACAATTTACATATATGTATTATCCAGAAAAAAATAGAATATTTGCTCTAGATCTCATTTGTTTACTATGCTAGGGAAACCAGCTTTACCTGGTTACTAAGTTTTCCCTATAAAAGTCAGCCTACTGATCATTGAAATAAAGAAAAACATATTCCCGTGATTCTACCTTATAAATAAAAATAAGAGTTGGTATAGGGTAAGAATAGCCCAACCTGGATATGTTAATCTATTTCAATATTTTTTCTTCTTATTTCTGGGAACAGTTTATTGACCAATGGCATTAAACATAAAGATCAAGGCAATGTAAAGCTTTCCATCCAACAATAAAAATATTAGCACACACAAAAATTTAACAGTTTATAGTTTTTAATCGTATTCAAATTTTGGCGGATTTTCATTTTCGAATTCAAATTTTCCAACTATTTTCAAATTTAATGTTTTATAAACCTTTCCTTGGTTCATGTGAGGTCCCACACACAATTTGGGCTCGATCGGTTCAGCCGTTTTGACGTTTATTAAATACAAACGGACATACAAATAGACAAATAGACACTCAGTCAAGCAAAGTATCTATGTGAGAAAGAAATGGTGCAGACTTTTAGGGGGTTTTTTTGGTATAATTTATTTTGTGATAATAAGTTTTCTAAATGTTTAAATGCTATTGTTTTAAAATCTTGTTTCTCTGATAGTGAGACCAAGCAGGTTGGGATTCCCATGAATTGTATCTTGGGTAAAAAAAAACCTACGCCTAAGATCATCCGATTGATAGGAGTTGCCTATAGGAACCTAATATGCACCAACTGCGATCATTAAAGAACTTATTATGGGCGGGGACTGTTAGGGTGACTGCTCTGCAAGACAAATAGATGGAGTTTCAGGGAGCTGGGCTGATGCTCTTTGCGATCCTGTAAATAAATGTCTGAAGAATGCAGCAAATGCTTTGATTTGAACTTTCGGGCGTGTTCAATCTATATAGGTGGATACAAAAATAGCATAGTACATATTTTTAAACAATATCTAGATAAAATTAATCAGTTGTATTATATTGTTTTTATCATTCAAGGCTTTGTAAAACAAAGGCATAAAAAGTTTGCGGATTTTATAAAAAAAAGTTAATTTTGCAAATTCAATAAAATCGAATTTTGATGGAGGCTTATTTTGAAATTCATCGAAACATATCCTTCTTGTGAGAATTAGAAAATTAATATATGATAGCCTTATTAAAAGTCAACTAGAGTATGGTATTTTATCTTGGGGTCTGTCAGTAAATAGTAAATTAGGTAAATTATCTACTCTTCAGAAAAAATCTCTACGAGTTCTAGCTGATTATGGTTATGCTTCACACGCAGACTGGAAAACTTCCATTATCTTTTAATGGAATGTTTATATAGCGTTAGCAGAACCAAATAGAACAAAAAGTTATAAATTAGAATTAGTTAACAATAAATATCTAGAAAGTTTTCCCACGGTTTTTCTTCTAAGGACCTGGAACTGGACCTGGAACTCTATTCCATTGGAAATAAACTCTTTTGGCACCCCCTAACACGTTTTAAAACAAGTTCTAAAAAAGTTTTCTTGAAAAATATAGTAATTTTCAATGTATAAATCGAAATTGCTTTTCTTGCTAAATCTTGATTCTATCCCCTTTCACCTTTTATCATAACAAAACATAATATAAGACATAAACATTATAAACTTTGTGTGCTGGGTTCTAAATTGTTTTTGTTTTATTTGGTTTTATTTTAATTGAACATTCATGTATCGCTGCAGAAGGGCCTCTCATTTAGCCCTGGCTAAATTAAAATGTAAAAATTGAGCAATTGTAATTGTTTTTATTAAAATATTTAGTCAAATATATCTATCTATATATCTATCTATCTATCTATCTATCTATCTATCTATCTATCTATCTATCTATCTATCTATCTATCTATCTATCTATCTATCTATCTATCTATCTATCTATTTATCTATCTATCTATCTATCTATCTATCTATCTATCTATCTATCTATCTATCTGTCTATAAACCTTACCTGGGGACGTGTGGAGTCCCAAACAAAATTTGGGCCCGATCAGTTCAGCCCTTTTGACATTTATTGAATACAAACAGACAGACAAGCAAGTATGTAGTAAATGCCGTACTCTTAAAACTTCTTTCCAAACTGTATCAGTCCAGGTACAAGCCGTCCGCTATCAAAATCTATTCCTCAGGCTCTAAATGTCACACAGGGACATAAGCAGTTGCTATCGAACAATCCCTTAATCGATCTCTACCATATACTGAGGTATGTTCTCAACCCATTTGTTTCAACGAGGGTACAATTAGTCTCCACTGTAATCAAAGCTTAGTTCTAATTCTAACTGATCTATTTACAAATATCTCTATGTTAACTGTTAAGTTCCAATACATATTCACAATATTACTCAGGTATATAAACCATCGCATTAAGCTAATCACAATACGTAGCTAAGGATTAACGCAGTTAGATCCTCAGACAATGTACATTGTACAACGTAGTTTATGTAAGTCTGTTCAAGCTGCATTTATTACAAGCATATATATAGATTAAACGATTTTTATATTTTGTTTCCTTCATGTTAGTACGGAGCTTGAAAACCAGATAAAACCAGCTATAGCTTAAGGTTAATATTTTCTATATAGGATTTCATGGAATTATACTGCCTCAAACTAGATTTTGTAGTTACTCACCATAACAATATAAACTAAGGGAATGGAATCCTACTTTTAAGATTTTACTGCCTCGCCAAAAGAAAAATTCAGAATTTCACTTATTTACAATATTTTGAAATAGTATCCACAATTTTAAGTTTGCAGTTCAGTGTACATTGGCTGGAAGATGTAAATGGAACCGTACTAAGGGGTTCAGGCTCTAAGGCTTATAGAAAGAATAAGGTGCTGGGTACTTTCCATAGGTATTTTCCCATGGAGTAACTTCACAAGTGTGCAATTTCCCAAGTGGCAACATTAGGTTTCAAAGATATAGGGATCAGAAAATCAGAGTTTGTTGTTCAATTCTTTTAGATATTGTTAGAGCTTAGAGTGGTTAAAGACTGTTTATTGTGCACCACGCACCCCTGACCCTTTAGTAAAAGTAAATTCAACCTAAAGTCTGACCGCGTCAAACTATAGTTGCACCGGCTAGTCCTATTGAATGTCTGCGTTATTCACCCAATGTCCGGCGATACAGTACCAACTGGGAGCAGAAAGATTGACCCGGCTCGGAAATCAAATGTCTCTGGCTGCCCGTGGCCCTGTATGCTGTATGTATAATGTAATAGAAAACCAAACTATGTGACCTATCATAGGACTGAGCGTTTTCTATAACGTAAACACGCTCACCTTGGGAGGTGGGAGCCTTATTAAAACCCCTCACCTTCTGGCTCCTGTGGGGAGTATTTTCTGCCGTAAAGAAACTACCCAACTCCAGATCTGGAGAAAACAAATCAGTTTGTATGAAGGTTATTCTAAAACATGTTAAAAGATATTGACATATTTCATTGAATATTAGATGATGCAATTTTATAAATTTGGAATAATTCGTTTCTCATGGTCAGATTAAGGTTTACTCTGAACAAGGTAGGATTGTCTAGTCAAACAATTACACCAATTATGTACTTAGCAATTTATTTTGTACAATTTAAAAAGACAATAAATATTTAGATTTCAAAAGATATATGTTGTTAGCAAATCAAAATATTAAGCATCAAGAATTCCTTATATTTTGTCCCCCATGACCCGACAACAATTATACTTTTGATAAAAATAGGAACTTGGGGAATTCCCAGGATTCCCGGAATTTGAAAAATTCCCCAGATTCTTAGGTATTTGAGGAATTCCCCAAATTCCCTTATATTTAGGATATTCCCATGTAGGCTCGGCATTTGAGAAATAATATAACACCCTCAGATTCTTTAAGGAAGTTGGAGTATTTCCAAGATTCCAAGGCATTTGGGGAATTTCCCAGAATCCCGAGTACGGGAAATTTCCAGGCATTTAGGGAATTACCAAAATTTCCCAAACTTTTGTAATAAGTTGAGGTTGGTTTATTTTTTAGATTTTGGAAATTTCTCAAAGGACTGGATATTTTGGGAATTCCTCAAATGTCTGGGTAATTGGCAAATTTCCCAAACAACTAGGCATTTGAGAAATTTCCTATAATTGAAAAATAAACTACCATTATATTCTCTAAGTAATTTGGGGAATTCCCAGTTATTTGGGAAATTTCCCAGATTCCCAGGCCTTTGGCTAATTCCCAAGATTCCTAGGTATTTGGGGAATTTCCCAGATTCCAAGATATTTCGGAAATTTCCTGATTACCCAAACTCTAAGAAATTTCAAATTTTCATCCAAAAAAATTTGTTGGATCACCGGCTTTAAATTCATCCTAACAGAATCAATCGTCAAATGTTGTTTAATGATTCTGCTAAGGTGAATTTGATGCAGGTGCTCCAACAAATTTTGTTAGATTAAAATTTGAAATTTCTTAGACTAAAGGCATTTGAGGAATTCCCGAAATTTCCCAAATTCCTGTAGGAATTTGAGGGTAGTATATTTTAAAGATTTTGGAAATTTCCTAAATAGCTAACCATTTGACAAATTTCTTAGGTATTTTAAATTTTTCCATACTGGGCAAGGGTGGTTTCAGGATTTAAGTTGCATAGAATACTGCAATTTACACCCTCCCCCACCCCAAAAAAAGTGCCATTTCCTAACAAAAGAGGTACATATTCCAATTCACCCCCTTTTCCACATGCTGTCTTGAAAAAAATCCTTAAATTTACCCCCATCCCCTCTTCCATCTTGCTATTTTTTTCAAGGAGATTTTCTCGCTGAAAGCAGTTTTAAATAACTGCTTTCATTTACCGTTTTTTTAAAATAAAGTGCAGAGTAATACAACCTTATCTGCCCCACCACCTTATTTTACTCAAGGAGGGGGGGTTATCATTAGACGCCACTAAGACCACCAACGTGAGTCAGTGAAGGGGGTAGGGGGGGAACCAACCCAAGTAATCTATAAGTTGGAATATATTTCAAACATCTCTGTACATCTATAACTGGTAAGTTGAGAAATGTTGTCTTATGAGCAATCTATATTTATCTATTCCCCAGATTCCCAAGTATTAGGGGATTTCACAGATTCCCAGGAATTTTGGGAATTCCCCAGATTCCCAGGAATTTTGGGAATTTCCCAGATTCCCAGGCATTTAGGGAATTCCCCAGATTCCCAGGTATTTGGAGAATTTCCCATTTTGAACATTTTTTAATTGCTGTCACTCTCGCTTTTTAAAGTTTGGACAGAAAAAGTCGTTTAAAAAGTTTGTCCATAAATTCTTAAATTCAATAAAAATGCCATGATTTTAAACACCACCACTCGATGGTATGTTCATTAATAAACTATTATGTTTATCCATAGAGTAATAAAACGAAGAGGTAAAGCTTACCTCAGATGTACACAACCGACCTCCCTATATATTAATTAATAGAGTGGTCGGTTGTATACATCACGATATGTTTACGTACCTAACGCTGTACACTTGTATAAAGAGTGATCGTATTTCTCAGAGGGATTTCATGGAATTGACCAATTTTTAGATTTTCTTTCTTTATTTAAAGAGTATTCGATGATGTTGATGCAAACATTTGACAATTTTCAAATTTGTAGGTTTTCAATTTATTAGCAAAAAGTTTTTTTTTAAATTATGTTATATATTATAAATTAAACAAGCTGTAAATGCATTTTTATAAAATTTTTAACAAAATTATTAAAATTTTAAATTAAACAATACTGTAAATTCATTTTTATTCGCACCTAAAGTTGAGAGCAACGGTGTTGGATTTTTCTTCAAACTTGGTTTTTTCTCCTTCTTTAAAATGGTTTACGCAAATGCAACTCGAGGGATATACTCTGGAGTCTCCCAACCTTAAAAGTTCTAGCCATGCACAATTTTTTGGTATTTTGAAAAAAAAACTCACAATTTTACAAGTAGAATTGTTTTTACACTTTTTCACGATGCAAGGTCATACTTTTATTAAAATAAACAAACAACTGAACTTGAATGTACTGCAGTATACAATCCTGTGTTTACAATCCGTATTAAGTATCTATCTAAATATCAATACTAATATTCAAATATCTACATAAAACCACCCCTTAGAAATACATCACTCAATATACAAGTGTACAGCGTTAGATACGTAACCATATCGTGATGTATACAACCGACCACTATATTGATTAATTAAATTATCAGTAGATCCAATATAATAAATAATAATAGATATTTGTTCCAATGTCGAAATGATAAGTTTACATTACACAGTTTTGTCAAAATAATACGATATTTCAATCTAAGTGACATTTAAATAATATACTCTTTTTCAAAATCTAATTTTTAGAAAATGAATTTTAATCTCTTTCGAGCTGCTTTGTTGCTATTCTCCCAAACTGAAGCAGCAACTGAAGAAATGGTGAAAGGGTTTCATTTCATTGATAACAAGGTACCAAAAAATAGGATTCGGGGGGGGGGTACCCCACAAGCGGAAATTATATATTTTAGATCTAATCTTTTTTGTTAGAATTTCCCATTAAATAAAATGTAAAATCTTTAATGTGTATTGGATGAATTAAAATTATTCGTTTAAAGATTATATTGTTGTTCGTGTTTTTGATACATGTTGATATAGAATTTTTTTTCTCAAACAGTTGGACAAGAGGTTTGGAGCCGAAAATGGATATGTGACAACCACCACTATAATACCAGTTCCTAAACAGGTATTTACAGGGGGACACCCCCTTTCATTCAACCATTTTAAGGATAAATCAGGTCTTTTGCCTAGAATTCATTTAAAGGGAGTGACTGGCTAGACACAATAGTTGAACTGAGAGTGCAGAGAAAGTTTTTAGGGTTCATTTTAGACCTATAAGACGTTTTATTTTACAATTTGCATATTTTCTACTCAGCTTGTAAAACATGTCTTTAATCCTTTTATTCATTTTCTCTTTTTACAGATAGGACAAGTGAGATAGGACAAGTGAGGTTAAAGTTGGGATATTGACGTAATTCCAAGAGATCTTTCACTAAACCCTTCCTTTAAACCATTAATTGAGTTATTATAGGAAAGATTACGTTGTTTTCTTATCTTTGGAGTGATTAATTCTGTCAATTTAATTCTTTGTCTCTGATGCTAAAATCCGAAGACTCATCGTCTTAACTCAGAAAAAGTGCTAATTTGGGATGAAAACCCAATTGGAATTTCGCCTTACAGTCTGAATTATGCTTGATTATTTTATGGTCGCTTTTGATGCTTTGTTATCATAATCATAGAGTAATTATAAAAACTAATCAGAACTACATCTCTTTTTTGCCTTTAAATTAATATAACCGGACCCCTTCCCCTTCCCATGTGAGATGTACAAATTAATTCAAGCTAGGGTGGTTTAACCCTATCCCTGCTGGGGTACTTGAAAACCAGGATATGCTGGGGGGGGG